>NC_037539.1:2457515-2458703 GCF_001531365.2 Cynara cardunculus var. scolymus
TATTTAATATTTAAGATAAAAATAATATGTTTTTTAAAAATTAAAACCAAATTGTGCTAATCTTTTTGATAAAAAGTAATATCATATGATTTTTTAAAGGTTGATAAATAATAAATAGATTATTCTTTAAATATTCAAAAACTTAAATAAAAAGATGATGAGTTATTTTATGAATTTCGAAAGTTGCAGAATGATCGATGATATATATTTTATGAAAATACAGATAAAATGAAAAAATATTGGTTATTATTTGAATTTTTAAGGTTTTTATTTGATTTATTTATGACAAATCATACAACTAAATACATATGATTGAAATTTATAAAGTTACAAAATAAATGATATATTATTTTTTAATAAATAATCAGACATAATGTATGTTCAGTGTAGTTTATTTAAAATTTGTTTTTACGCATAATATAAATAAAATAATAATTATATGCACTAATTATTATTATTGTCTCATAATAAAAAAGGAAAAAAAACAAAGAGAGAGGGAATGAATGGAATTATGTTTGTTTTTTTTTTCTGATTTTTGGGTTATATGATGTCAATTTTTAGAACTTTTTGATTTTTTAATTGCATTGTTTATAGGTAGGAGGTGCAAATAGCAATCCCATTAAGTTTTTATTTAATATATATTTTTAATTAAAATAATTTATTTAAAACATTTGTTATATTTTTTTTGTCAAAAATCACATGTGATATCGACAGTTAATCGACATTTTTTTCCAAAAAGAAAATCACTAATTTTCATCATGATATCAAATGTGACATGGTCATATTAAATTCACATTAAAAAATATTTTTAATTTATCTACAACATCACATGTGATAAATGTAAATTATGAATTCCATTTTGAATCACATATGATCTTATCTATACTATATTATAAAGCATTTGACAAAAACTCTTAAAAACTATTTTTTATGCATGAAATACTATTTATCAATGCATATTACTTAAAATTTAATATTACAAGTAAACTGTGCGTAGATACAACTTATTAAAACTCTATTTTTGAATTCGTATAACTAACTGCAGATAAATATAATCAAATACGGGTAAACATAATCAAATATAGGATAAAAATCTTATTTTAAATCAAAAAAATATAATATAATTAAGATAATCATTGAGTTCTAACATAATTATTATCTTTATAGAAATTATATTGTTAAGTCAAA
>NC_037539.1:2458763-2473260 GCF_001531365.2 Cynara cardunculus var. scolymus
TTCGTTATTAAACCTAAATTAAATTATAATAAAAAGTTAAATTAAAGAAATTGTATTAAAAAAAAGAACTTTTAAATAGTTAATTTTATATTAATATCGATATATTTTTTTCAAATTTTTATGATATTTTTAGATTTAGTTTTATTCAAAAGTAAAAATAACATCTTTCTCAAAACCACATAAACCGTATTATATTAACAGGGACAAAAAATAAAACGAAATATTAAAATAAAGATGTATCTTGCTGCATTACGCGCATACTCTTTTAATACATATTAAATGTGTCATGGTGTTTTCTTTATTTTTGTTTTTCAATATTCTAATTTGAATCTTTATTTTTCACGTTTTAAATCACATGATATGAATTTTTTTGAAAAAACAAATCAATTAATTATGAATCACATGTGATTTTGACCAAAATAGTAATTTATTTTAAAATATTGCCATAAATAAAAAATAAATTCATTAAATCAAAATCAAATCACACTTTTCAAATGCCTTAAATAAAAAATAAATCTTTTAAATAAAACATTAAATCACATTACAATCACAAAAATGGTAAAAAAGAGAATCTTAAATAAATGTTGGTCAATTTTATTCATACCTCCTTCTACATTAACCTATTTTTTTCATACCTCCCCTGCACTAATATACATCTGAATATAAGTGACATATCATCACATATATCTGAACATAAGTTACGTATTATTACATATGATAATATTTACATCACAAAAAAATTAATAAATATAAATACATATATAATTAACAAAAACATCTAAAATTATCACATCAAACAAATCATTATATGCCATAAAATTTATAATCAAATTGTTATAAGTTTATCTTTCTGATGCAATCTGTTTATTAAATATTATTAAAAATTAGTTTGAAAAACAAACTCAATCTTACCAAAGGGCACTTGGTCTAACAGCATACGAGTCTTTGTTCTCCTAGAAAGTCAAGAATTCAAACACCATCAAAGGTGAGAAAAGTATGTGTGTTTATTTGTTCTATTTATCTTATATTTGTACTATATTATAAAACATTAGACAAAAAACTCTTAAAAACTATTTTTTGTGCATGAAATATTGTTTATTGATTTATATTACTTAAAATTTAAGATTACAAATAAATTATGCCTAAGTACAACTTATTAAAGCTTCTTGTTTGAATTCGTGTAACTAACTGCAGATAAACATAATCAAACAGATGAAAAAAATCTCATTTTAAATATAAAAAATCAAAAATGTAATTAGGATAACCATTGACTTCTAACAAAATACTTAATTATTATCAATATATAGATTATATTATTAAACCAAAAAATAAAAAAATGAATTACAAAAGTACACAAGAAAACGAGAAATTTTAAATGGGTAGTTTAATAAATTTTTTTTATTTTTTTATTATATTTTATTCAAAAATAAAAACATTATTATTTTCTCAAAATCACATAAAATCATATCATAACATCGACCGAGACAAAGAAAGAAATAAAAAACATTAAGATTGAGATTTATTTTGTTGCATTGTGCGAGTACCTTTCGGGTATTTCAAAAAGAACCCAATCTTTTCAAATTTAATTTAGTAATATTTTTATTTAATCAATTAATTAAATAAAAAATAGTTAATTTTATTTATTTTAATCTAAAAATGGGTAAGTTCCCCTGGTCATATGCAAAAAATCTATTTATTTACCAGCGAGATGTACGGATATTCATCAACCAAGCAATTTTTATACCTAACAAACAAATCAACAGATCCATCCATTCCCCATTCATCTTCTTCTCTCCCATTCACAAATCACAATACTTTTCCCAATTGAAGCCATCCAAATCTTCCTCTGTAATTTCTTTTGCATTCCACATCATAATCACAAGAAACCCATAATGGGTTTGAAGAATCTCTTCAATCGGAAGAAGAAGAAGAAGAAATCCGCCGAGGAAGACAACACCACCCATGAACACGAATCCACACTTCCCGAAACGAATCCCACGAAATTGACGCCGGAAACGCACCGTGCCAACTCCTTGGATTCTCGTATACGGATCGAGGAGGAACTCGAGCAGGTTTTCAATAAATTCGACGTCAATGGCGATGGGAAGATCTGTTCATCGGAGCTGGGATCGATCATGGGGAGCCTGGGACATCAACCCACGGAGGAGGAGCTAAAGAACATGATCAAGGAGGTGGACGCCGACGGGGATGGATTCATAGATTTGAAGGAGTTTATCGAACTCAACACAAAGGACATCGATTCGGCGGAGGTTTTGGAGAATCTCAAAGATGCCTTTTCTGTTTTTGACACCGATAAAAATGGATTGATCACGGCGGAGGAGTTACAGAATGTTTTGGGTAATCTGGGCGAGGAATGTGCTATCGCCGAGAGCCGGAAGATGATCGCCGGCGCCGACCGCGACGGCGACGGGATGATCAGCTTTGATGAGTTCAAGGTTATGATGATGGTGGGTTCGCATTTCGATTCAGTGGGGTCAAAGAAACATGAGCCCGTCAACAAAGATTAAATTAATTATTTTTTTTAATCGTATTTTCTTGTATTGATTTTAGAAATATTTTATCGTTGGATTATTGATGTATTCTTGGTCTTCAATGATTAAGATTTGGATCTCTAATTTCTTTTTATTTATTTATTTATTTAATGAATGTCAACTTTCTGAATCGACGAGACTGTGTTACATACTGAGACGTGTTGTAATTTGTTCAGAACAACGTACGTTTCACTGTTTCTTGACGACCCTCTCTTTTCGATCCAATTACCTGTTCGTCAAGGTCATGGGCTACACTGCAAAAAGCAAACCGATCAATCTTGGAGAAAAGTGACATCTATGTTTACGCTAACAGTTGTGATAAGTTTGAAATTATGATTTTGTATGAAAGTCGTAAGAATTTTGTATATGGGTTCACTCACGTTATTCGATCTCATGAATCCAAACAAATTTGGAGGTACGAAGACGGCAAGAATCTTTCAAACGTACTGGAGTTTATATGCATGCTTCTTGCATTTCCCTGTTTAACAACATTAGTACATAAGTACCGATAACGTTGAAGCGTAGACCGTAAGTTTATAAAATCATTTAAAATGATCGAAATACTTAACTATTTTGTCTTAAAACTATACTGATTCAAAATTCTTGGTGCAGAAATATATAATTATCATGTATTCATGTACAACTTTAACACCACTCGTTTTTTTGTATTTATAATTTGGAAGATGAATCAAATACAAATATGAAAAAGTTAATTTAAAAAAATATATAACTTAGAGGTATCAGAAATTACACTAAACAAAATTGGTGACGTTGTTGCTCTGCGATTTGACATTTTATGCGTTATGTGTTTGATGATTTCTCATTGAACTAGCATGTGATTTATGATCAGATATGAACAAGCAATCAAACCACTTTACAAAGCTAAATACTTCTGGGTGACCGATAGCAAAGTAGTACTGAATGATTCTACCATAAAGACCAACGATAGACTATAACTCCCCCTAACCTAAATCTGATTTAGGTGTCAAAGATTTTGATTTATGTATTATTTGTATTCTGATTTCTTGACTTACTTGTTTAATATTTTATTCGTTAACTTGTTCCTCTTAATGTTGAATGATAATTGTCTTAATGTGAAAAGCCGTATTTGCATACCATAAATTTAAAACCCCCGTGTTATTTCTTGACCCTAAAAACTCAAAGAAATAAACACCTTCTTTTTTTGTATCGTATATTAACAACCGATTAAATTGGTTCATAAATGTTGGTATTGATAATTTATTATGTCTAATTACAAATTAAATGTACACGTACGTTGTTACACAATGTGAAATTTAACTGTTTTGATTTTTTTTTATGATTTTTTTTGGAAATTAATCAAAATTAGATATAAAACTTCTAAAATTCTCAATATTACGTTGTTTATTTGGTTGATTGGCGTTATACTTGGAAACAGTAATAATATTTCCAAAAACTATGTTATGAACAATATGGAAAAAATGTGTATGTGTTAAACTTGTTGTTCTATGAATTGCATTTTAATATTATATATGATTAGACATGATATATACACTTAATTTTATATAAGCAAACGCAAATTGCGTTAAACAACAAATAACGGACAAACTTTACCTCCGTTTTTGAATGTGTTTAATATATAATTAAATGTTGTAAAAAGGTCTTCACTTTCAAATGATCCTACTTCCCTCTACCAATGAAACCTCTTATAAATATAACAAAGTGGACATGGATTTTTTTTTCCATGGATTAACCACAAAAGTGGTGTTTGATTAGTTTGAACTTGACTTCAAAGGTCAAAAGTATCAGGAGGTCTCAGGTTCAAATCTAAGAAGGAATAAAATTCCTCTTGTGGCATCGGAGGTTCAAATGTGGTGACTCTGGTCTATCTGCAAAGCAGGTGGTCGTCTTGGGATTATTCGGCTCGCATAGCGGGTTGGATATTCAGGTTAATAAAAAAAAAGTGGACATGACTTCAAACTAAAAAAACATTAAAGATTTTAAAAATCAGAAATCAAACAACCCATCAAAACCATTGTTTAAAAAGACATTGTTATGACGTAAGACACGTCTCCATCATTATGATAACACCTATAACATTTACATAAGGCGTGACTCATGTCATGACGTCTTGAAGCATGCCATTGCACGACGTGGTGTAGCGTTTTATAAAGCGTGATTTTTTCCAATTTCTACAAGATCCGTTATTCTTTTGTTAGAAAATCCGGAGTCTATAAATAAATTGTGATTATTGTGTAAACGACATTATAATTTCTGACATAATTATTATTGATTAATAAAATAAATTTAAGGGGGTGTTTGAGATTGCTTATTTAAAACAACTTATGTTTTTTTATAAAAGTGCTTATTAACTTATGTGGTATCAAAACGGAGTTTTGTAAAACAGAGTTAAAATTGTAAACTGGTAATAAGCAGTTTTTCATAAGTCATGAAGGATTAACTTATCAAAAACAGCTTATTACCGGTTTAACACCAGTACAAACAGTTTCTTTTTTCTTATCCAAACACCAGAAAACAGTTTATCATCAGTGTCAAACTGAAATAAGTTAAAAAACAGCTTTTATAAGCCATCTCAAACACCCTCTAAATATGCAAATGTCATAGCAGAAGCAGGATAGATCAGGTCTTAAAAATCGTTACGTATCATTACGTACTCGTCGTGACAAGTTGGCATCATGCAATTGATGAAAACACAGTTTTTTTGGGTCTTGTCGATCCGGAAAATATGTTTGATTCTTTGACTTACTCCCTATACGCGTAAACAGATTTGTCCTGTTTTCCGTTAGAGTTTGCCTAAAAATTTCTCAAAAATCCACGGCCATCGCCGATGAATCTGTGTTCACAAACATTGAAAGTGACAAGGTCTGAAACGGGAACGATATCGTTAATGGCCATAGCAGACAGGCGCTAGGATAAACACAACCACCAACAGGGCTCCGATTTCTCCCTGCCGGCGGAAGCACCAAATAGGTATCGGAAGAGAAGAGGATTGTGTGTGAGAATTGAAGATACCGATCGGGATTGTAATTTATTTTAGATATAAAAATTACGGTTTAATAGGTTAAACAAAACTAGAAATCCAAATCATCGCAAAGAAATCAATATTTTGTTGACTAATATGCATCACTATCGATTTGAAAATTGTTTAATTCGGATGAAGAACACCAGAAAAACTCTGTTTATCCCATAATTATGTACATCTGAAGATCAAAATCACACATAACAATAAAAAACAGAAATTCCTCCCTGGATCTGAAGCTAGGCAACTTAATCAACATCAACGATGATAGAATCTAGGTTCTTCTTTTAAGATCTACCGACAGAGATCGGCCTGTCGCTAATCCCCAAAGGCGAGCGGCAACGCTTCTGCGACTTGGAGAATTCTCGTAACACTGATCTGATCTCCGACTGCTCGATTCCAGCCGGATGCTTCGTCTTCTCCAGCTCTTGCTTTATCTTCTTCACTTGGCTATGAATAGCAACGACACCTTCGCCATCCTCCACCGCCAAAAGGTGGTTGTTGGTGGTTGTTGTCTCCATGTCTTCTTATCTCTTTTGAGCTCTCTCGCTGTGCGTGTTGTGGATGATATCCTATGGTTGCATATCTCATGAGGCCTATTTATACCTGGGGTTTTAGAGAGAGAGAGAGAGAGATCCGAATATTTTGAAAGTTTTACTAAATTCAATTAAATTCCTTGTTTAGGGATAAGGGATGACCGTTTGCTATTTTTTAAAATAATATTATTAAAATTATTCTCCTTTTTAATTAAAGTTAATAATTATTTAACAGTTGTTGAATGATTTGATACTAAATAATTAATTGATCGAAATGATTAAAAGACTTTCATGATATAATGCAAAATGAAATATAGTTGTTTGAAAATTATTTACAATTAAATTAGGGCATTGAATAGTTAAAGAATACCTATGATACAAAATCATTCAGATGATTTAAAATTATTAAGAAACAGATTTTTTTTGTCAAACAAGATTCATCACTTAATGAAACTATTAAACAAACAACCCCTTATTTTTATCAAAGATTTTAGATACTATAAATAATAATAAAAAATATTACTTTCTCCATTTTGAATTTTTTTTAAAAAATATCTTAGAGAAAAAAAATTCCTACAATCTTTATTTTGAAGATTTGTGAAAGATTTTCCAAATTGGATAATCAAAAATTAACATTTTTAGAGATAATAAAATTTAGTTATATTATTAAAATATTTAATAAAATCAATAAATATTATTTCGCTCTGCTCTTTTATACTTTCTCTATTTTCTACATAATATTTTTTGGTGTACATTAAATTTAAAGAATTTCATTTTTTTTTTATTTTAAAGAATTTATTGGACAAAAAATCTCTCAAAATCTCTATTTTATACCATAACTTTAAGTTGAATTTAAAGTTATTAGTTGAACTCATATACTATTGTTTTTGGGTCTGAAAGGTTGCATTTAGGGACTATTGGTAGTTATTGAATGATTTAATGTAGAATGATTAAGATGATCTCATGACATAGTGCAAAATGAAATATAATTGATTGATAATTATTTACAACGAAATTAGGGCGCTAAATGGTTAAGGGAACGCATGATACAAAATTATTCATATAATTTTAGAACAATTACGAGACAGATTTTTTTTATCAAACAAGATTCATCTCTTAACGATTAATAAGTTGCTTCTTAATAGAACTATTGAGAGTTACAAACAACCTCTTAGGGGTTGTTTGTTTACCTCTTAATAGTTCCATTAAGATGCAACCTCTGAATTGTTAAGAGATGAATATTGTTTGACAAAAAAAATATGTCTCTTAATAGTTTTAAAACTCTCTGTATGATTTTGTATCATGGATCTCTCTTAATCATTAAGAGCCCTAATTTCATCGTACACAATTATCATACAATTATATTTAATTTTGCAATATATACTGAGAGTTTCTTAATCATTCTGATCATTTAATCATTTTGCCTCAAACCATTAATCAATTGTCAAATAATCCCTTAGTTTTGTATTATTTAAATAAATAATAAAATATAAAAAACATGAAGATCGAGTTGTGTTGACTGAAAGGCTATTATTTTTATTGATTTGGAATTTAAAAAAATTTATTATATTTTCACAAATAATAAAAATTATTATACAACAATGACGTGGCGGTATGTTTGTTAAGAAAGCATCCAACAACCACTATTCTTTGCTTTTTATGTTATGGTTGACCAAACTTTAAGTTTTTCTTTTTGATCTTTGTCGGGAGTGCAATAAAACCGTTATTTTTATTTTTAAAATAATGTCATCATATTTTTGTTCGTATTCGTGGGTTTTCGAAAAAGTTTATACATATCGAGTCATCGACTAATCACTTAGACAACCATAAATATCGAATGGTCTGTAGTTCATTATTGTGAACTTTCATGATCATAAGAGTTTTGTCGGTGTCTGGATTCAAACTGAGTGTGGATGGGATTTTCCACTACATCCATCTGAGGCTTAACCAGTCTGTCACAAACCAAGTGGTTTGATAGATCAGATTTATTTTTAAATGTACTAGAACTTAAGCTTAATAAAAAGAATGATTATTTAGAACAACTATTGATCTGTAAGGGCTCGTTAGATACGCGGTTCAAGATAGAATAAAGACGAGTGTCTCATGGTTGGCGTGATATTAGACATATAGATTTTGACATGACATGATTGAGTGGAATTAAAATGTATTTTTTAGATCACCGATACAAATTAAACGAAAAAAATAATGAAATATGAGATAATATTGGTAGAAAACTGCTTATATCTGATCAACTCTTACTAGACGCTAATCAAAGTAAGAAGTTGGGTATTTACCAAACCAAAATTTACTTTTGACTGAGTTTCATGCTGGTCATGCATCTGACACAGAGACAGATATGATGGATGCTTACTCCAGTCAGTGCCTAATGGTCATTTTCCTTCGCCTAGCACTTAATATAAAATATTTAGTAAAGGACAATTTTTAATCAGACCTCTTATCTTGGTCAGACATTTTACTACAGTCAGCATTTGCTCAATTTCTTTGGTAAATAGCCTTTAAATTACTAATGTCAAATTAAAATTTTCCATAATCTTTCATCTGTTTGGCACACTCTTGTTTGTCCGGTCATGTTCAATCTCATACCGTCTTATTCTACCAGGTCACGTATGTAGAATATTATTTACGAATGATGACACCATTTGACTATAAAAGTAAAAGCATGAATATTTTTCAAAAAACCATCATTAATCTGTTGGTTGGATCCTTATTTTTTGTATGTAAGGTCTTATGTTCGAAACTTTCATCGATTTTTTTTCCCAGAGATAGAATAAACCTTAGATTAACAACTAAAAGCTAAGAAAAATGATTGAAACGAATTTGAACTCGCTTCCGGCATGGAAGAAAACTTGTCCAAACCAACTCTACCAAGACAAACTTGTTTTATTAATGCAGTTTCAAAATATATACAACGACACCCAACATTATCAGTTATATAGCAGTTATAATCTAAGCAAGAAAGTATGAAAATGCTATAAATGAGGTATTTTGGATATTTATTATTATTCATTCTTATTTTAAAACAACATTTTGCCAACCAAACATACAAATTCCAATTTCTTACGCTTGATCAAATTTCATTGAATTACATTCACTTTCTTTTACGGATTCTTAATCCAACAAATTTTATTCTACGAACGAAGCACCCTCGTAGTTAGGGGTGTACGAAAAATCAACCGATTCAATTGGAACCGACTGATCCAATTAGAACCGAACGACCATAATATAATTGGATCGGATCGGATTGAAAATTTCAAAATCCAATTTGGATTGTCGGTTCTTGGATGGCAGTCCAGAACAAACCAAAAACAAAGCGATCAACATCCAATTAATCATCCGATTACGATTCAGTTGTCCATCCAACCATTATCCAACTATCATCCAATTAATTTATTTTCAAATTGCTTAAATCAAAATTTGTTTTATGTGGGACTTTGAATTTTTAACTTCTCTTGTGTTGGTGTTAACACATATTAAAAGTGATTAATTAATTTGTATTATTGCTAGATAATTGCCTTGAATCAACACTCTGGATGAATCCATTATAATTTGATCATCCATTGGATATTTGATGAATGTTCAATAAAATATCCAATTAATGAAACCGAACCGATTCAATCATCAATTGGATTGGATTTGAATCAGATCGGTTGGCAAAATCCAACATCTAATTGATGATTGAATCGGTTTAATTCTTCTTACATCCAATAAATTATCAACCAATGAATAGACCCAGTCGTAGTTCAAATTGGATTAATATCTTAGTTTAAAATATATTATATTGTTTGTAAATATTGTGTTATTTACGAGTGAAATGATTAGACTCGTTGAACATGAGGGTTGACTGGTTGAATTAGAGACGACCACATCGTCAACATTGAAACAATTTATTAATTCAAATGCCGCCTGCTATTCTTCTTCTCGAATTTGAACAAGGTTTTTGACGTGTTTTAATTTTAAAGGGCCGCTTCGGCCTATATGGATTATGACGTAATCTGGTAATTTAAAAAAATCATACTTTTCAAAACTGTTTATTATATCTATACTATATTCAGGGCCGTCCCTGGGGATGGCGGGCCGGGCGTATGTCCAGGGCCCATAAAAATTAGGGGCCCAATTTTTTTTAATATATATAATAATAGTTCAAAAAAATTAGTAAATAGAATAGATATAAAAAAATTAGTATTTAATATGACAAGGAAATATTTTGGTACTACATTAACTATTAAAGATCCAAACATGTATAAACTAAACATATTGAAGAAAAGAAATACATAAAGAGGTTAATCTGTCGTTAATTATATAATATTATTTAATATTTTTCTAAGTTTTTTTTATCTAAAACCGACGTCTAAAACTACTTGCTTCGAAAACTTTGATATATTTTTCATAATTTATCTCTCATCGACTCTTTTGATTGTTCTATCCTCACGTGAATTCTATTTTTATATTATAATATGTTAGATTTTCTTGTTATTAGCTAACATAACCCTCATTTTTTGATAAATTTATCAACCATATGAGACGGTACAACTCATATTTATATTTAGAATAATAAAACTATAATATTTTTTTCATAGTTGTTCTTTATTTTCTAATATTGAGTGTATAAATCTTATGTAATCTTTTATCTCTAAAAGAAGAATACAATCTCAAACTATCACCAACATGAGTTTTTTAATTTATATAATCGATGATTCCAGAAAAGTTTGTTTTAACCATAACCCTATGTTTTTTAGTCTTCTTTTACGTAGGAAAAAGAAGAAAGTAATGGATGAAGAAAAATATTATATTCTCGAGATTTTTTTAGGGAAAGGAAAAGAAAAGGAAAGAAAAAAATATTATATCAAATTTTATTATTTATTTCATTATTTTCCTTTCTCTCTTTTCTCTATTATAAACACAAATAAAAAACTTTTTTTTCGTCCTTTTTTTTTATTTTTCTTTTCCTTTCTCATTCTTTTTCTTTCCTTCCTAAATTCGAAAACATAATATAAAAATTTAAAATGATGTTAATCTTCCCAAATTCGAAAACATAATATAAAAGTTTAAAATGATGTTAATCTTCCCAAATTCGAAAATATAATATAAAAGTTTAAAATGGTGTTAATCTTCCTAAATTCGAAAACATAATATAAAAGTTTAAAATRRTGTTAAAAAACATTAACATGACATGACATGGAAAACCAACTTATTTACATAGTGTCACTCGGAAATCAGAAGAATCAACTTTCTGACCCCAAATGATGTCATTCTATGTACCAAAAGTGTATGATAGGATGTTTTTGATGATGGAACAAATTATCGATGCAACATAAAAATGTTCTAATAGATAATATTAATTTAGAAATGAGTATTGATTGATTTTGCATCAAAAAATACTCGAAAAAACGGTATTATATGACTTCAATGTTATTTTCGATGATAAAAACAATATATTGAAAAAATATCATACTTATCGAGGGCCCCTTACTCACATCTAGCCCAGTGCCTAAAAAATGTCAGGAACGGACCTGACTATATTATAAAGCATTTTGACAAAAACTTTTAAAAATCATTTTTTATGTATGAAGTATTGTTTATTAATGCATATTACTTAAAATTCAATATTACAAGTAAATTGTACGTAAGTACAACTTATTAAAGCTTCATTTTGAATTTGTGTAACTAACTGCGGATAAACATAATCAAATAAAGAATAAACATCTCATTTTAAAATATAAAAAATTTAAAATATAATGAGGATATTGAGTTCTAACAAAATAATTAATTACAATCTTTATAAATAATATATATATATATATATATATATATTATTAAACCAATTATAAATTAATTCGTTTTTAAATTTTAATTAAATTATAATAAAATACCTCTCAAGGAAAATCTCGAATTGGATCCAATCAATTAGTTATGAAATACCATTAACTCCCGAGGAGGGGCTCGCGTCTGATTAGCTAGTTGGTGAGGTTCAAAAGGATCCCCCGTTCTTCCATCAAATATTCTGCTTTTCCCTGGATACTTTGAATCAAATAAATTACATAAAAACGAGAACTTATAGTTAATTTATTACTAATATCACTTATTTTTTTCAAAAGTTTATGATATCTTCAAATTTATATTTTATTAAAAAATAAACACATTTTTTTTTCTCAGAACCACATAGCATCATAATATTGAAATACCCAAAATATAAAACGAAACATTAAAATCAAGATGTATCTCGTTACATTGCACGAATACCCTTCTAGTTACTTTTAAATTGTTTTTTATTTAAGGATTGTATTTTGAAAATTCCACTAATTACAATAGTGGGTTAAACTATTGATATGTAACACATAAGTGGTTAAATCAAATAAGAACCACAAAAATGTTACAAACCCATGAGTATTGATTTTAAAATGATTTGTTTACATGATTTTTTCCCCATCAAATACTAAGATTTAAGATATTAGTTAACATATATTACAATTGAAATTGTAATGTAATTTTGAATATAGCTAATACGGGTTAGTCTAATGTATGTATATTAATCAATGACTTGACCAGCCATATTAAATCCATGGTTAGAAAAGGCATTGGGTTTAGCGGGTTGGTTGGGTTCAAATTACCACAACCCAATTCTAACCCAGTACTTGCAATTTGGTCTAATTTTGGATCCACTATGCGTTGGGTTACATTGGGTTGAGTTTTTTAAAAGTTTTTTCGGATTGGGTTGGCCGGGTTGGTTGGTATTTTAAGCATCCCTAACAGAATGTGTTAGTATGGTTTGTAACATTCACATGGTTTGTAAATGATTACCCCTCTTAATGACTTTTACTATACTTATGTTAAATGGTAGTTTATACATATAAGGTTGGGTTTCAGTGAAAATTGAAGTTAATGTGGGAAACATAATAAGATTCTTTCTGAACCCTTGATCACTTTTGATCTCATGCCCACTCATGAATTGCGCTTGATACGACAATTTGATCCAGTGCATTTCATCATAATGTGCATCATGGAGATCCCTTCTTACAATTCTCACCTTAACCCTATTTCTCGTCAGAATCCAACCCTTCATGATAAATGGTAACTTTATTATAGTAATCCGTATATACTAAATTATTCAGTTGGCGCTTCGTTTTCAAGTTCACTCAAAAGGATTTGACAAGTAACAATTTAAGCAACATCTTATTTAATCATCATCACAATGACACGGTTTTTAGAGACAAGACGTTATTTGTGGATGCACTGTTTACCGACAATCGAGTTTCAATGTACGATTGGACTTAGAGAAGATCATAAGAGGATTTTATCTCTTAGAAATGTTGGATTTTCAGATGAACTTTTTGTATCTCTATACAACATTACAATTTCGGTTGTGTTGTTTTTAATCTCTTTATAATCTACATGATTGTTAGCTTTTCATTTTCTGAGGACTTGGTTTTGTCGATGCATCTCCGAGTGCCAAAACTTTGTGGTGTAAATCGTGTTTTATGTTTCTTAAATAAAAGTTCGCTACAAAATTGCAACCATAGGATTCGAAGGAAGCAAAAGCTTTTTTCCTTCGGTGAATTTGCAAAAAAACCCATACCAACTATGTGTTTACCAACATTACTACCTCAGATTGAATGTTGTTTTCCATTTACGAGTAGGACGCATGGTTAAGTCCAAATCGAGTTGGACTTGCAACGACTGAGACTACTGGCCCTATAAAAAAATAGCAATTCCGTTTCAAATGGTGCATCTCTCTGGGGCTGAGGAGCAACTAGGCGTGTGGGGTTAAAAAAAATGTTGGTAATCAATTTTTAAAAGTTCGATGGTTTATTTATCTAAAAAAATTGTTCAACATGAGAAAAATTTAATGATCTATTCATTTAGGAAAATAATTTAGAGATTTAGGGGTTGTTTGACAGTTGCTGAATGGTTTGGTACAAAATGATTAAATGGTCAGAATGATTAAGAAACTCTCATGATATAGTGCAAATTGAAATATAATTGTTTGGTAATTATTTACAACGAAATTATAGCGTTGAATAGTTAAGGGAGACCCAGGATAAAAAATCGTTCAGAGGGTTTTAGAACCATTAAGAGACAGTTTTTTTTATCAAACAAGATTCACTTCTTAATGATTCAGAGATTGTCTCTTAATGAAACTATTAAGAGGTAAACAAACAACCTCTTAATTTATACTATATTATACAACATTTGATAAAAGAACTTTTAAAATTCATTTTTATACATAAAATACTGTTTATTGATGCATATCATTTAAAATTGAAGATTACAAGTAGGATAAACATTGAATTGTAGTAGAATACTTAATTATCTTTATAAAAAAATTATATTATTAAACTGAAAATAAATTACTTTTTTCATTAAACTTAAAT
>NC_037539.1:2473325-2481162 GCF_001531365.2 Cynara cardunculus var. scolymus
AGTTTATTTAAATTGTAGTGTTCTTTTTTCGTTTAGCAATCATAATAAAATATAAATGATATTAAATTGAGTAATGACAATTTTTTAATTATATTTTTAAATTTATATTTTATTAAAAAATAAAAACATTATCTTTTTCTGAAAACCATATAAATTCGTATTATAATATCAATAGAAACAAATAATAAAACAAAAACTTAAAATCAAAATATATCTAAGTATATTACGTAAATACCCTTAATAGTTGATTTTACATTTTTTATTACCTACAAATTCCAAAATTTTAAAATAAACTGAAAAAAAAAATTCCATTTTCTTCTCTACTAATTACTAAACGATATTTTTTAGACAACAAGCACTAGTTTTGAAAAAAACATGAACAAATGATCAAAATAGGCCCTAATGTTCCCGCCAAGCCAAAATTGCTCAATCGCTAGTAAAAATAATGTTTCAGAATCTTTCCCAAACCCTAAAATCATTACCCAAATCAGTGATATCAATTTCCTATCTTCATACCCGCAACAAAACCCTAATCTCGAATCCCGCGATAAATTTCATCTTGGATGAATTTGAAGACCTTCAATCATCAAACCCAGTTAGCATTTCAACACAACAGGCTCCCAAAACCGCAGAACCAGTTGACTCTGGATCATCGAGTATTCAGAATGAGCAAGAGTGGCCGGAATGGGTTGGGTTGATGGAGAAGTTGATGAAAAATGGATACTTTGATGGTGTTGGGAATCCATTTCGAAGTGGAGGGTTGATTGATGGGAAGGGTTGTAATCAAATTCGGACCGCTTGTCTCAATTTTGCGCGTGATCGGCCTGGTCTCATGAGGTATTTGCGGGTTTTGTGTACTTTGGATCTATGAGGCTTTTGAAGCACACCACCCGTTTGATAATATACTATGTGAATGCACTCCACCTGTTCGACAATAATACCATGTGAAATTTCTCCATTTCAAGTGCAAATCATTGCCAAATCTATGATGCAATATAAACTACAATTAACACCTGTTTTAATTACTCAACCATTACAAAGAAGAGCTAGCTTTTGACCTCGAATTTCTAACGGGTTGATGCTCAACCACAATGTCGAAGGATCTGAATCCTTTGGAGACCAATTATCCAACCAAAAAAACTACTTGTTACAAATAGTATCTTGCTATTGCATCGATACATAAAAATGTTACTGATCTCACTAACATTGAACTTGGGAAAATTAAATGATTGGCTTTGGAAGAAGCGATCTATTACCGAGCCGCCTTATTGGGAATAAATTTCATATCTGAAGAGAGTTTTTAAGAAACTGCTCGAGTTTTAGGAAAAACAGCTTCAGTAGTTCTCGACAATAGAGCCACGGATTTATCGACATCAAGTTTGTAAAAGGAAACAAATTCTTATTAGTAATTATCACTATCTATATCTATGATAAAAAATGAAAGAAGACTTCCATCTCCAAGTTTAACTCAGACGTAGCTCCCTTTTTTTGGGTGTGAAGCAATGTCAAACCTTCGAGAATCAGAAAGATCCTTTTCAAGTTTGAATTTGTTCCTTTGGAGTATGAGTTCTTCTACTTCATTTTTATTTACTTATTTTATTGATTTTTATTTAATATGAATATTTTTCCCTCTCTTTTTTATATTATTCCATAAGTCCCATAGGTTTGATCCTTTAGAACTGAACCCATTTTCACATCGAGCGAAGGGTACGAAATAAATTAGATTGATTAAAAGCACTATGTGAAATATTCGGTTTTTTCCTCTTCCTCTATACCATAGGTACAATGTGATTTAGATTGGGAAAATCATGTGGTTTTATCATTATGAAACCATGTGTTATAGATTGAATCCGTAGTCAATCCTATTTCCGATAAGGTTTCCTTCTACAACAAACTTTGTAACACCTAAACATTAGTCCATGCTTGTTTTAAATTCACAATAGAATCTTGAAAGCTCTAGGCTTGCAATCAAATAGCCTTTGACACCCCTCTTCACTTTATAGCCACCTTTTCAACTTATTGACAGAAAAGGCCGAGATTACGCAAGTAACACTTACGGAACTTGCATAACCCACTTTTTTCAATATAATATTCAGAAAAAGTAGAGTTGTGTAAGTGCTACTTGAGGTGTGTGTGCCACATAGATTGTTCACATAGACATTAAGCAAGTAGCACTTATGCAACTTGTCTACTTTTCCTGAATATTTTATTGAAAAAAGTAGGTTACCAAAGTTGCGTAATCTTTGTTATTTCTGTCAATAAGTTGAAAAGGTGGCTACAAAGTGAAGAGGGCGGTCAGATTGGCTATTTTGGACAATTTCCCTTTTAAGTTATCTATTTATTGACATTGTGGCTTTTTGTGCAGCCACCTTAAGAATAGAGATATACAGACAGTTGCAGGATCTGGCTGTCCAAGCATGGACAGGAAAGTTGTGAACTCAGGGAAACGGCTAAGGGCGCACATGTCTATCGATGAAGGAAATGTATGTAACAAATTTCCTTTTTTATGTTTGATGAAAATCTGTGTTTAATTTGCCAAAAACCCCGCTTGGGAATGGGTCTAGGGGTTGTTTTCTTGTACCATAAATACAAGAAATTAGCATATTTCTATTGAATAATGAATCATTTAGCAGGTTTGCAGCTCCTGCATTTTGAGGGGAAACTGTGAGAGGGCACATGTGAAGGCACGCGAAGATGAAGGTGGCCGCACTGTGGATGTCATGCGTCTTGTACTCACGTACGGCCTTAATCATATTACTAGCTCAGATGTTAGTGAGCCATTCTTAAACAAAAGGCTGGAGGAAGCAATAAGAAGTTTAATTAAAGATATGGTGAAATTTAGCAAGGATGAACTCGATTATGATAATTCAAAACGGGTTCCATCTGTCCATAGAAGTCCAACTCAACAACAAGAACACATATCGATCGTTTCTACAACCCAAAGCGACTGGAATTGTCCCAAGTAATCCAGAGTGATAACTTTGATGCATTTAATATAATGTTTGATAACCTTATACCCGTGTTAATTAGTTCCAAATATCTTCGATGAACTTCAATTTTGCAGATGCAAGTTCTTGAATTTTGCCAGAAACGTCAAGTGTAAGGTCTGTAATAGCCTATTATTCCATGAAAGACATCAGGGATCATGGAACAGTCGGGAGTTTAGCCAGTTGAAGAAGGGAGATTGGCTATGTATAAGGTATGCTAAACATCATTTCATCGTGGCCTCGTTTGCCAAAGTCTTTTTTGTTTGTATTCGCTTTTCATGAAACAGAGCTTAGGGGCTGTTTGGTTGGTTTTCCATCAAGTCCTGTATGGATAAAGATGTCAATGTGCATTAATTTGTATGTATAGTTGGAAAGGTTTTGTTTGGGAGGGTTTTTTCATAGACGGAATGAGCATGTTTTTTAATTGGGAGGGACAGGTTTGGAAAAAACTTGGCTTTCTGCATAAAGCTTCCCTCTAGAAGTTTACTGAATAACCACTTTCAATATCATTAAGCCATTACCAAACAGTCATATATAGCTGACTGCATAAGCTGCGAGTCCCATTAAACTCATCAAGCTGCTAACAAACAAGGCTTGGTCTATAAATGTCTTGTAACTAATAGTTATAAATTGTGAACTTGGTTGGTATTCTTTACATTAATTAACCCTTTGAATTATGACAGATGCCATTTTCTAAATTTTGCCAAGAACACAAGATGTTTGCAGTGCCATACGAACCCACCGAAGAGGCAGCTTAACCCTGGGGAATGGGAGTGCGACTCGTGAGTTCTTTTTCTCTTCCAAATTCCCATTTACAAGAGTCCATTTTACGATTTACGAGTATGATGACTGTTTCTAGCTGGGTTTATCTTCGATCAACTATAAATCCACAAAATGATCGTTTCCATTCTCACCCACTTCGTTAAAACTCAAGTTTCCTACAAGAAATTTCCAAAGAATGATGGGTGGCAACGAGGCCCAAGTTTTCTTGGATTTGTAATCTGGATTTTTTCGACAAAGATTGTAAACCGGACTTAAGTTCTGAAACTGGTTGGTTTCGTGCCCCCTTAGCTTACGCTAACTTCATTTAACGTCGCTCATTTGGCAGATGCAACTACATAAACTTCAAAAGAAACATGGTATGCTTGAAATGCGATCATAAACGCCCAAAAGCTTTCAATAACTCCACCTCTTGATTACAACAATCGATCAAGGTAATTTGGTTCAGCAATGCTTCATGTCACCACAGGCAAGCACAACTTCAAATTTTCGTTTCAATTGTAAACATGGATAAATACAGGTTTCTGTAAGTATTGTATCAATGTTTTATTCTATGCGATTTGACATGAACCACATACGGTTCATAATATTGTACATACAAATAATCATACAAGATCAGGCCTTCGTGTTATCAATTCTGTAGAAATTGGTTAATGTCTTCCCGTCAAGCTCCTTCTTGAAAAACCTGGTAATGTATTCTTCATATGTGAATTCCCGGTAAACTGCTGGTTTCTCGGCAGTTATCAGCTCTGGGAATGGTCCATATAGATTTTCTCGGATGCTTGGATTGAAAAAGACGGCAATAGAGACACGTGCACCTTCAACAGGGTTTGCCAACACTCTATGCATCACGCTTTTGTATTCGTCGTTAGACATCATCTATAGAATCGAATAATATCTCAGTCATTTAGGGTTAGGATTTCAACTTAAGGGAGTTAAATCATCTTGGAACCACAAAAAAAGTTACAAACCATCAGAAGCAGTACATCATGTGTTATTTCATATGATTTTTTTCATCTAAGACTAAGGAGTTGTTTGGTTGGATTCCTCTTTAAGTCTTGTATAGATAAAGATGTTTGTATGGATTAATTTGATTGGGAGGGTCTTTTCATAGATGAAAGCTAAGTTTTTTCCAAACTTGTCCCTCTCAATTAAAAAACAAGCTTTTTCCATCTATGAAAAAACCTTCCCAATCCATACAAACAGATTAATCCACACAGTTAACTTTATTCATACAAGACTTAGAGAGCTTGTTTGTCAGCAACTTAATGAGATTTAGGGGCCGTTAACCAAACACTGAATCAGTAAACGCTTACCAGTGAAATTTAATACTGTCATTCACTTATCGCATAAGATTTTGGTTCACAAAAATGGCATTGTATGCAACAATTTACTCGGTAGACGCTTACTATGGTAAGAGTTATCACCCCACTTACCGGGTAAGACACTTGTTCTTGCCTCGCTCTTACCGGGTAAGATTCTTAGTCCTTGCCATATTCATTCAGTAAGGTAATGTGACTTGGTAAGCTTTTACCCAGGTAAGCGTTTGGTAAACGGCCCCTTACACTTATTCAGTTAGCTATAAATGACTGTTTGGTAAACGGCCCCTTACACTTTTTGGGGAGCTTTATGCAGAAAGTCAAGTTTCTTCCAAACCCGCCCCTCCAGTTAAAGAACATGTTTATTTCATCCATGAAAAAACCCTCCCAAAACAAAAACTTTCTCAATCTATATAGACACGTTAATGCACACAAATATATCTTTATCCATATACAGGATTTAATGGAAAACCAACCAAACAACTTCTAAGATTTAAGGGATTGATCAACATATGTTTGTCTCATAATGTGATACTTCTATGCGTGTTTGTAAAAAAAATAATACACATAAAAGAGTTTCACGGTATAAAACAAATATATGTTGATCAATACCTCACAAATAATATGAAATTATACAGAGTTCTCATTTGATTATTCCCATTCAACTTAATTCATCTAAATATATGACTCATTTAGGAGACTCGTATAGTCATAAATAGTATTGAAGAAGTACCTGAAGGAGATCACCTATGTTGATAATAATGGCACCAGGAACTGCTTCAACATCAGCCCAGTCTTCACCACATTTGACCTGCAACAACCCACCGACCTCGTTCTGCACCAGCACCGTCAGCACCCCTGGATCGGTGTGGGTGGTCAGGCCGACTGTCAGGTCTGGCTGTGGGCACTGAGGATAGTAATGGGATACACTTACCCTTGCCTCCAAACACGACAACTCTTTCAACTTATCATTTTTCACACCCAATCCCTCACATAAAATCGACATAAGCTCTTCTCCTAGCCCCACGACCGCCTTGTCCCAATCCACCAGTGCCTCCCTGCACATCTCAGGCACCGCGTTCCATGCCGGCTCCATGGGTGCCATCCGCACCTTCACATCCATAAATGTTCAATTGTAAAAGTTGGGAGATAGATATTTATAAGTTAATTCAAAACCGTGCATTTTAACGAACTATGGCACCTTTTCATATTACTCTCCAAAAGAGCCATTTAGAAAAGAAAAGAGATTCTACCATATATACACAAAGAGATACGGGAAACTTTTAACAATGTAACATATATAGGGAGTAAAGGGACCGAGTCTAGACGATGCAAGACCCTAATATGCCACCTCCACTGAAGGCTAGAAGGTGAAGGTGTCCCAAGAGTGTCGAGTTCCTAGATGTAGAAGACCCTGACTCTGATACCATGTGAAAAGTGTCGAGTCCCTAGAGGTGGAAGACCCCAACTCTCTTACCATGTGAGATAACATCATATCACTCTTTAAAAGAGCCTTTCTAAAATAAAAGAAAGTTTCCACATATACAGGGAGTGAAAGAATCATCGATTTTTTTTACTTTTTTTTCATAGATTAACCACAAGGTGGTGTCTGATTGGTTTAAGCTTGACTTTAAAGGTCAAAAATACCAGGAAGTCTCAGGTTCAAATCCAAGGAGGAATAAAAATCCCCTTGTGGCCACGGAGGTTCAAATGGTGGTGATTCCGGGCTATCTACAAAGCAGGTGGTCGCCTTAAGATCAGTCGGCTTGCATAACAGTTTGGATATTCAAGTTAATAAAAAAATAGGAATCATTCAATTATAACAAATGTGAGATATTTCTATATATACATACATCAATAGATAGGGCAAGGTGAATCATTATTGCCTTTTTTGTGCTTAAAAGCATTTTGCAACTAGAAATGGGACCAAGTACTGTTTCATTGATAACTGTTAGAATCTAACCTGAAGGGAGTCCCTCCAACTGGCAGCTTTTGATTGATACAAATCAAAATTGGTAGAATATGCTGCTCCTTTCCCTGCTTCTCTGTGATAGAATTGCATCTTATACTCTGTCGATTGCTCATAAAACTTCTTCATAGCATTAATGGCTGAATCGATTAATGTTGTTGGGATGCTGTGATTCACGATCTGGAAAAACCCCAGTGTGGAAGACGACCGTCGGATTTCTTCAACCACGCTTGACCTTTGACCAGATAAGTCGATGACTGGCACGGTTAATCGCGGTCGGTTTTTAGGTTTTGGCCCTGGGAGATTCTCCGGTGGTTGGTGGAAGAAGCGAGGGATGGTGGTTGCGCCGGAATCTAACAATCCTTTCACTCCGATTTTTGATTCATCGAATTGTTTCACTTCCTTCAGACGATCATAGTTGTGTTCGTTAGTAACTGAAGCCATAGCAACGGTGGTGATTCAACGGAGATACCGATGGCGGTGGTGGTTTATAGACCGGAGACGATGGTGGTATAATGAGGTTTTGATTTTAAATTATGTGTGTAGGCATGATGCGTGTTGGATAAGATAAAAAACAATTACTTTTTTAATTAAATATTATCTTTCGTTCACAAATTTAATGATTAATACAAAGGAAAGATTAATGGCACCCTTACTTTTTTTTATGACACCTCTATTTTTTATTTATGACATTTCTATTTCTTAATATAATCATTTCTTTTTTATATTTTTTTTATGATTTTATTTTTTTGTTGTCTTTTTTTATATTAATTTTCTTTTAC
>NC_037539.1:2482392-2483317 GCF_001531365.2 Cynara cardunculus var. scolymus
ATATATGTAAATTAAATAATAATAATAATATTAATTAAATATAATATATTATTAAATCGATTTGATGTTTCATAGGTTCTAAAGATGACACAATTCTCAAATATTCAACACCTCTATTAAGGGTGCGGGCCGCGAGAGCGGTGAAATAGACATGTCTGTGAAGATGCGGACTACCAAACCAAACTCTGCCTTACGTAAAGTTGCCCGTAATCGCAATGACCCAATTGCAAGAGCGGAGCTCACTTCCTTTTTTGTTTGTCAGTTTCGGAATCCCATTCGCTCCCCTAGCTTTCGTCTCCCCTCATCGGGCGGATTCCTCCTTTTGCTCCTCAGCCGAGACAAAATGTAGGATTGGCGCCAACAGTTACCCGTCAATTTAGGATCCAATTCGAGATCGCTTAGCCCCGTTCATCTTCGGCGCAAGAGCGCAAAAATATTATCTTAAACGAAGGTATTCGGAATTGATGGGGGCCCGCACAAGCGGTGGATCATTTTGATAATAATAAGTTTGATCATGTTACGTCAATTCGAACTTGCTCGATCTGTGGGTTTTTTTCTACCAATTGGGGCCCTTCCTTTCCTTGTTAAATAAGTAAAAATCCCGGACAGAGATTGGCCCTCGAGTGCAAAGGCAGGCGCAAGAGCGCTCGATCAGTGAGCTATTACGCACTCTTTCAAGGGTCTCGCGAATTACTTGGTGTCATTAGCACTCCCCTAATACAAATCATACAAATTATTTTTTTAATATAAAATATCTATACTATCTTATAAATCATTTGGCTAAAACTCTTAAAAACTCTTAAACTTGTTCATCCCTATCCGATTTCATCCCATATCTGAATTC
The DNA here is from genome assembly GCF_001531365.2 of Cynara cardunculus var. scolymus. Classification (NCBI taxonomy): domain Eukaryota; kingdom Viridiplantae; phylum Streptophyta; class Magnoliopsida; order Asterales; family Asteraceae; genus Cynara; species Cynara cardunculus. Next base: position 2,483,237 of record NC_037539.1, read on the forward strand.
GTGTAACTAACTGCAGATAAACACATTCAAATACATGATAAACATCTCATTTTAAATATAAAAAATCTAAAATATAATTAG
>NC_037539.1:2484932-2495795 GCF_001531365.2 Cynara cardunculus var. scolymus
TTATCGCTTTCTCAAAATCACATAAAGTCATATTATAACATCGACTGAGATAAAGAATAAAATGAAATATTAAAATCACGATGTATCTCGCTGCATTGCGCAAGTACGCTTCTAATTAATCATAATAAATAAAGTCTGATAATCTTTTATAAATATTTATATTAAAATTGAATCAAAATGATATATTAATTATTAAAGGGTTATTGGTCAAACAATATCTAGGTTATCAGTAAAGCATACTTTTTTATGACATATTAATGGTATAAAACTCATAAAAAATGATGAAATATGTGAAAGTTATTGTTGAATTATATACTTTAAATTCTTTTATATAATATTAAACATAAATGATCAAAATTATTACATCCACATAAATTGGTGAAATATATACGATAAGGTAAGAAAGTCAAGACATTGCTACTCAACTTTAATTAGGTTACCGATGTACGGCATTGTTTGACGTTTGATGTTTTGTTTCGATCGTTATTTAGAGCATTTATAATAATTATATTATTTTAAAAAAAATTGGAGATTTAAATACGCTAAATTTTCTTTTAAAATAAAGACAAAACTGTATTAAAATGAAATCAATTTTAGTCTGATTTTTATTTTGAGGAATCAACTTTCAAAGTTATCTTTTTAAGATCTGAACTAAACTTTTTATTTATTTTAGGATCTTGTTTACCTGTTAAACAAGTAATATGTTACCTTTTGATGAAGTGGCACAAAAATAAATAAAAAAAGCTTACAAAGAAATTTAAAAAGCCACGTCATTTATTTGAAGTTACATATCATTATTTGTTTAATAAATAAAAAAAAAACAATAAACTTGAAATTAAGAGGGACTACTAAAAAAAACCCTAGCACCCTACTTCTTCAGGTCTCCCTTCTCACATGAAAAGTTGGTCGGGATATTTGAGATTGCTTATTTGAAATAATTTATATTTTTTTATAAAAGTGTTTATCAACTTATTATAAATTAGAATGATTTAATTTTTTCAAAGACTTTTTATTACCGGTTTGACACCGGTATAAGTTATTTATCCAAACACTCAAAAGTGTTTATTATCAGTGTCACATCAGAATAAGTCAATAAGTTGTTTTTATAAGCAATCTCAAACACCCTCATAGTTTTTTAAAAAAAGTTATTGTTTTATATGAATTTTTAAAATATTTTATAAATATTATCATTTACTTCAATATAATATTGAATTAAAAAAAAATGAATAAATGTAGTGTTCGTCAATACATGATATCCATTGTCTAATGATGTTGATGGATATGATAAGGTTCTTTCTTTGGCTTGTCGCGTTTTCCACGGAACTTTCAGCATAACCAATACACATGGAGATGTGTAAATGATTTGTCTGTATCTTTATAACTATAAACAAGGGTATTCATATAATGCAACAAGATAAATTTTCATTTTAACGTTTATCTGATTATGTTTATCTGCAGTTAGTTACACAAATTTAAAAACAGAGCTTTAATAAGTTGTACTTACGCAAAATTACTTGTAATCTTAAATTTTAAGTAATATGCATCAATAAACAGTACTTCATGCATAAAAAATGATTTTTAAGAGTTTTTATAAAATGCTTTATAATGTAGTATAGATAAGTTAAGAGAGAGAGAGAGAGAGAAAAAAGAAGTTGAAGTATATGAGAATATTGCGTATGGGTCTTAAATTATGTGCGAATTCGAAACGGTCGTTTTTGTTTTAAGTGGTGGTGACTACTTGGATGTGTTAGTGTGTGCTCACAAGTCAATTAAATGATGGTACTAAGTTTGAACATTGAAACTGTAAAATGTATTGCTGAGTTGATATGTTTAAATTATAATTTTTGTTCCATTTAAACATTATATAATAATATCAGGTTGGAGCAATACTGTAACAACAAAAATATGTAAGGATTCGTATGCGTATATGGATTTCATATATGGGTACAAAATGGGAACCTCGTGTGCTAGAGTGACCTGCTATGAGAACACGAAAGTGGATATTACTGGGAGGTTACAATTCCTGTTTCAATTTCCGGGAGTGAATGATCAGTGTCATAAATGTTTCTTATGACTTCATCGTATAGCTACACATGTGACTTAACATCATGGAGTTTGATGTGTGTGAGTGGCATGTGATATCCTACCGGATCTTCATGCATGAGGATACTAGATTACCTAGTAGAAAAGATTTCGAGTGACGATATATTGTCGTATGCGGTCAGAGCCTGAAATAATTTTGTTATCTAATGAAGACGACAAGTCACAATAACAAGGTTAAAAATTATTGCATGCTCTAACCTTATATACAGTGAGAATATGTTATCGTAACAGATGTAGAAAATTCAAACTGTAAAAAACTTTATCGTGACGACTATATGTCATGGCAGTGCCTCGCAAAACTCGAAAGTGTTATAACAGATATTACAGTGATATCCGACACCGCAATAAAGCTATTGCGTCGATTTTAACAGCTGTATGCTTCTTTTCATGTAGAGTTAACATGTCCTTGATTTATATTTCATTAGAGATTTATATAAAAACCTGTCGAAATGCTAGATATCATTGTTCATAATTTGAACATGTGCTCTCAATCAATGCTGAAAAGGCTTTCAATCATGTATATTTATCTTTTAACAGTTGTGTTGAGTGATCATTTGGAGTCTTGAAAAACTGATGAAAATTGGGTATGTGATTTCTTTCAGTTAAATTTCAGATAATGTTAAGATTGAGTAATTTTTCAATATATCATTCATGTCATTTTATATTTCTCAACTAGCTTATCTGTTAATTTTTATCAAATGTGATCAATTTATCAGTTATTAACTAAATAACTACTCATAGCTAACTTATCAATTTTATACCCAGGTCACGACAAAAGTCACACATCTCATTGTGTTCCTCTACATGACCCGTCACAGGGGCTTACATTAACAGTTTAATAAAAATCCCTTTGTCGCCACGGAGGTTCAAATGCGGTGACTCCAGATTATCTGCAAAGCATGTGGTCGACTTGGGATTAGGCGGCTCGAATAGCGGGTTGGATATCCAGATTAATAAAAAAAAAACAATATAAATTGTTTTTATGGGCTTGAAAACTTACCCTTATCCGTCTTATAAATGGACCGGAGCTTGGGCCTAAAAATTTAACATTTAAAAGAACTTTTATAAAATGTTAAGTTCCGTAAAATGATTCAAAATACATAATTTTCTTTTCAACTAAAAAAATATGTAAATTATAATAGTTTCACAAAATACGCAAAACCACTTATAATATTTACAGATGGGCGGGCTCAATAGGGGGAGTCCAGAATAGGAATGGTAACGGGCCGGGTTTGGGCTAGTTATTGTTATTTTCGTCTCCAAAACTGATAGCTAAGGTCGTCTTGGTAACCGTCCCGATCCCCACGGTTTCCCTGATCTCCGTTGGGAAACCTGTTAAGAGTAAAAATCCTTTTTTCCCCGTTGATTATACCTGAACCGATACAAAAAAAATTACAATACGTTAATTTTTACAACTAAGATAAATTACAACTTTCTAAAGATGTAAGTCTGAATGTCTCGAACATAATCAAACCAATTACAAACAACGTCTTATATGACTATATAAAAGTAAACAAAAATTCAAACATCAAAAACCTAACATTACGATTTCATGATTAGACAAAATAAACTAGATTTTTTCGTGAATCTTATATGAGTTATTGAAGTAAATTGGATAAAAATATTTTAAATTTTAGCATTAGTATTTACTTTTAATGACATATATATATATATACGTATGTATATAAATTAAAGTTAATATGAATACACATATCGTGTCCGGCCAGGCCGGTGATCACCATCCCCGCCCCCGTCTCTGTCCTCGGTAAAATTCCCGAATATGTCCCCAATCTCTACCTCGTCTCTAGTAAGATGTCTCCGAATCCAACCCAAAAGTTTCGGTTTTCAGTTTTCACCATCAATTTCCGGGTTTTTTTTGCCATCCTAGTCCAGAACAAAACGGCTTTTTAGACTTTTTTTTCAATTGAAGTATTACTTATATAAAAAGAATTACTTATAAATTTATAATAAGAATTATAGTTCAATGGCCCATCTCGGGCCCATCTATATTTTCTAGAATATGTATCCAAACCCGAAGCAGATAGGTCGGATCTAATGTGGGCACAAATAGGTAAAGTGTACCCTTCTTTTTAATTGATTTGGAGCAATATTGGCATTGCTTTTATAAAGATGAGATGCCTTTAAAGGCACCATATATTTATTATTTGTCGTCTTGCATAGCGGGTTGGATATCCAGATTAATAAAAAAACATTACTATTAAATTATTCTATTAATTACATTTAATAAATATTTATTTTATATCAATATCCATAAGAAATTTGACATAATCAATTTTTACTGAGTTTTCTAAAACTAGTATTTATCGAAATCATTAATGATTTCTTAATCAAATCTTATATCTATCGACTTCAAATTAATTCGATACATATTTTGTAAGGATCACTTAATATCTTTTTTGATGTCGGTGTTTGGGTTACAAGTGAATCATTCCTAGCTTTATGCCTTTCGGTGTTGCTCACCTTCGTATCTATCTCATTTGTTTCTTGATGCTAACTTTAACTGGGTCAAATTTATTAAGGTCCAAGTGGAGTCTCGTGCACCTGTTCAACCAATTTGCATAATCTAAGATCTCACATTAGTTGGGGAGTAGAACAAAAGTTGTCTTACAAGGGACTGGATACTTCCTCTATCAAACGTGTTTTAAAACCTTGAGTCTAGTTGTGCGGACAAAATGGATAATATCTAGTGCGGTTGACCCGGAATGTTACAGATGGTGTCAGAATCGGGAACCGAACTGGTGTGTAGGGATGGAACCATAGTGGTACCACTGGTGGTGATGGTGGATGCTATTTAGTCGATCTTAGGAGTTCATGCAGGGACAAAACCATAGTGGTACCACTGGTGGCACATACCACCATATTATTCCCCCGTCAAAGGGTAAAAAAGTTTAAGTTCGTGATGGTGCGTTCGTATTAACTTGTTGTGTGCCATCATACGTATTTTGAAACTACAATGAAAACAAGTTTTTCAGTAGAGTTGGTTTGCAAGTCTTTTCTTCCACCCGAAACCCGAGTTCGAACCCTGTTAATGTCACTTTCTTAGTCAAATTGTGTCATTATTTGAAATTTTATTCTCTCTATTCGTTTCTTATAGTCAAATGGTGCTAGCATTTGAAAATTTCTAGGTTCGTCCCTGAGTTCGTGTCTTGAGGTTTCAAAATCTTATTACGTAATTTCATTTCTACGTCTTGGTGGGTATTTTGCTTGTGTTTTTGTTCAAGCGATCGTAATTATAGGTCACGTTTGTATCTTGCATTAGTTTTGTGTATATTTTTACTGTGTACTTGTTTTTCTTAATTTATTGTCGGTCTTTAAAAAATATTAAATAAAAAATTAAATAGTTATGTTGTATGCTTTTAAATCTTGATGATGCAATCTAAACCACTAAATGTTCAATGTGAATGCAAACGCTCGTGAAGTTTCTTTTTAGAATGATTGTGTCTCAAAGCAAAGAACGTGAACTTATCCTTCAATTCAAAACATATATTAACGTCTAAGTAAAGTGTCCCCTCATCTATACGATATTAAAGAATCTATCTGTAAATTAGTTAATAAGACATTTATTTTAAAAATATCATAAATACTTTTATGACGTCCAACTGTGTCTTATAAACTTATTGCAACACTTTTGATGTGATACATTATTTTTTGGTTTTATAAACTTAAGTCCTGTAAGAGACTCTATTAAGACACTTAAACATTTTAAAACGTCCTATAAACTCAGTTTCGTTGTAGCGAGAATAGATCTACGACAAAAACAGAAGTCGTTGTTAGACCTAATCCGAGTAGGTTGTGTTTCTTTTGCTTTCGTACTCTCAGTAGCTATCGTTCATTTTTGTTCTTATATACAAGTCGTCGTTGTAGAACGTTAACTAACCGTGACACATTTTTGTTATATATCTACAGTCATGACAGTGAATTATAATGGTTAATTTATGTTTAAGGGTTACGATTTTTTTTTTTTTAAGAATAAAAATGAATCTGGTACGAGTTACGGGTTGAGTTGGTGTGTAAGAAAAAGGTATGTCGTGTTCAAACTTGATATTGATTCTAAGCATATGTTACTTGATATCTTCAAGGCACATTTACTTTTAATTTATTAAGTATTAATTGATAAATATATAGTAAATGAATAATTAGGTGCGAGTTATCGGTTGAGTTGATGTATAAGAAAAGCGTTGTCGTGTTCAAACTTGGTATTGATTCTAAGTTTATATTACTTGATATCTTCAAGCCACATTTATTTTTTTAATTTATTAATGAATATTAATTGATAAATATATCTTATTGTATATATCACTTGTCACATCTACTCCTTCTCAGGAAATATATATTTTAAAATTTAAGAGCATATTTAACTCCTGGTAATTATATTGAAGCGCATAATTGGCTCGATAGATAATTTGATAAGCCAATGATTTTTTTCCGTGTTTCAGAATTTGTGAAAATGTATGTATAGCCAAAATTTATAAATAATTATAAAAATAATTGAATTACATTTTTATTAATCGATTATTACAAAACAAATGTTTTTAACATTTTTTAAAATCTTATTGCATACAATCCTACGAAATCCGATGAAATCCCGTGCATGCTTTAAGGATTTCAAAATCCTATGTTTAAAGGATTTCAATTAAATCATAGGATTCAAATCTGGACAATCCAACAAACCAAACATATGATTAGAATGGATTTGAAATGCAAATCCCCCCAAATTCATTCCATCCTTCAAACCAAATGGGACCTAAGGGTCCGTTTGGTTTACATGATTTTTTTTTTTAGAGATTTTGATTTCATCGAGTGATATGGATTTGAAGGGATTTGAAATGATTGGTGTGTTTGCTTTGTAGAATTTAGAATGGAATTGGATTCCATTATCTATAAAGAATTTATAAAAAGAAATTACAAATAATTATAGAAATAATTAAATTACACTTTTATTTATCGTTTAGTACAAAACAAATTTTCAACATTTCTTGAAATCTCATTTCATACAATCATACGAAATCCCGTGAAATCCCAAACACTTCCCAAGGATTCAAAATTCTATGTTTGTAGGATTTCAATTAAATTGTAGGATTTCAAATCCGGACAATCAAATAAACCAAACACGCGATTAGAATATATTTGAAATCCAAATTTCACAAAATCCATTTCATTTCTGCAAATCAGACGAGATAATTCATCATTTTGAGTCCTTTTTAAATATTATTGGAGATTTAAGAGAATATTACCTTATCTCATAACATCAATTAAAGACATATTAGAAGAGTATTCGTGCAATACAACGAGATAAATCTTGATTTTAATATTTTATTTTATTTTTATCTCAATCGATGTTATAATATGGTCTTATGTGATTTTGAAAAAACTATAATGTTTTTAGCTTTGAATAAAATATAAATTTGAAGTAATCATAAAAATTTGACAAAATTATATCGATATTAGTATCAATTTAACTATATAAAATTCCTCAATTTTTGTATAATTTTTTAATTCAAATTTTTTAATTGTAATTCAATTTAAGTTTAATAACGAAGTAATTTATATTTGGTTTAGTAATATAATTTTCTATAAAGATAATAGTTAATTATTTTGTTAGAACTCGATAATTATCCTAATTATATTTAAGATTTTTTATATTTTAAAATGAGATGTTTATCATCTATTTGATTATGTTTATCCGCAGTTAGTTACACGAATTCAAACATAGAGTTTTAATAAGTTGTACTTATGCATAATTTTACTTGTAATCTTGAATTTTAAGTAATATGCATCAATATACATCACCTTATGTATAAAAAAATGATTTTTATGAGTTTTTGTCAAATGCTTTATAATATAGTATAGATATAAAAGTTGCTATAAATATTTATAAATATTAAAAAAATAACTCATTAAATACATAAATAAATGTATAAGAAAAAGGTTAGAAAGTAAAAGACATCATAACTTTCTTAATTTTTAAAAATTAAAAAGTTCAAAAAGCAAATATTCCAGGTGTTTCATTTTTATTCGTTTTATTTTAAAGAATATGTATTCTTGAAAGTAGTAAATAAATACTAATTTATTCGACTGTAAAAAGAAAAAGTCAGATAACAAACAAACCGTCAATCTATCAAGAACACTATTTTAAAATGTCGTTTCAGTTTTAGAAATTACTTCGAGGCTAGAGAAAGGCGATTCCATATACGTTGCTTCTATGCAACTAAAAACCATATATTATTTACAATAAATTAAATTACAAGTTATTTGTTATGCTTAGATTTCAAATCTGGTCCTTCAAATAATTTAAATATGTCAGTAGTTCTTTTTCATGTTTTATTTATTTATTTATAACAAATCGGTTACTTTACTTAACATCGTTGAATTCGTTTATGTTAATCATCTCATTTGCGCTTCACAGGAGGAGCAGATCCGTCTGTTTGCCCTTCTTTTTCCGCTTCCTTCCGCGATCAAAGAAAATTCATCACGCACCACCATCGTTCATCTTTTCTACCATGTACCACCCGCCATCACTACCGCACAAAGAACAAATTCTAGGTGAACTAGCATCCTTCACCCTTCACCCTTCACCACCGCATATCTCCTTAAACTGAAAAACAGTTTGCTGATGGACATTCAAAGACATAACTCAAATGAATCCTAAATTCATAACACGAAAATCTAAATCTAATTACAAAAAAGAAAAACCCTAAATAGGAACGGAAATCTAAATAAAACCCATAAAATCAAAAGTAAATCAGAACCAAAAAATTACATAAATCGTTGGCTTGCAGGTTATGGGGTCCTTTTATTCTTGTTTTTCTCCACCAAAGATGATCACATAATTCATTGCTTTTAGAGGCTATCAGTTCCTTTTTTTTTTAAATAAATATCTTACTGTTCGAAAAATAATTAGTATTATATCAATGTCAAGATTGTAACTTCTACAATTAAAGAAATTGTCATCCATAATTGATATAAAACGTTTTAAAGCTTAAAATGTAAATTATTATATTCCACAATGAACGATACTTGTCTCTTATCAACGATAAAACAATTTCAATTTGGAATATCTCTACAAGCACGACATCCCCTTTATTAGAAAAGTTTACAGTGTTTGTTTATTTTACATTTTTATGTCACTGACATTTATATATAAGATTCTTGGTTTGATTAAATACGTTACATATTTGAATATAATTGAATAATAATTCGATAACTTCATAGAAAGAAGTTAAGTCTCAACTATTTACGCTTAAATTTTAGTTAAGAACGAATTAACTTGTGCTTCTAAGAGGCTGTTTGACAATTGCTGAATGGTTTTGTGCAAAATGATTAAGTAGTCAGAATGATATAGAGGCTCTCATGATATAGTACAAAATGAGATATAATTGTTTGGTAATTGTGTACAATGAAGTTAGGGCTTTTAATGGTTAAAGGAGATTCATGATACAAAATCATTCAGAAAATTTTAGAACCTTTAAGAGGCACATTTTTTTTTGCCAAACAAGATTCACCTCTTAACGGTTCAGAGGTTTACCTCTTAATGAAACTATTAAGAAGTAAACAAACAACCCCTTAAGTTAATATTGATTCTAAGTTTATATTACTTGATATCTTCAAGCAACATTTACTTTTAATTTATAACGAATATTAATTGATAAATGTATCTTACTATAAATCACTTGTCACATCTACTCGTTTTCAAGAAATATATATTTTAAAATTTACCAGCAAATTTAACTGTTATAATTTTTCTAAAATAAAATATTAAAAATTAAAATCTTTAAAAAATTACATCAAAATAACATCTGTTCTCTTTTAGTAATTTTATCATTAATTATATTATTAAAATATATTTTTTCTCGTATATAAATTTTTAAAGATTTATTTAAATTTAGAGATTTTCATATTCTATCACTTAAATTTTCTACTTTATCATACATTAAAGCATAGTTTACTCAAGCATACAACTGCATTTTGATAGTTTTGAGATAAACACGTTAAATAAACCAGTAAGATAATTGTTTAAATCTTTATAATAGAGAAGCACGTTGAAATTCCACGTAATTTTTTTTTAGATTTTAGTTTTTTATCCATCTTAGAGGACTTATGTATAAGTTTTTGGAGATGTTTTTATAACATCTTCAAAAGCTTATACATAATTTTTCTAGAATAGATTTTCAAAAGTCAATATTTTTAAGAAAATATTGCAACCGACTTTTGACAATTATTCTATCTTAGCAATTCTAACATTAACTATATGATTAAAATGTTCAATACATTTAATAAAATATTATTTATCTATTTTGAACATTTATTTTCAATATCTCACGTTGGTGGGAAAGAAGTACAACGTTATTTCTCTTTCCTATATAGAATTGTAGAGATTTCTGTAAATTTAGAGATTTTTATATTCTTTCTATTCGTTTTTCTATTTTACATGTACAGTGTAACATAGCTGTTGGAGCACAAAACTTTCTTAAATCACCAAAAATCATTTTATAACATAGTTGTTAGAAATGCTTTAAGGGTCCGTTTGGTTTGCAAGATTGTTTTTGAGGGATTTGGATTTTATGGAGGGATTTAGATTTGTAGGGATTTGGATTGGAATGGATTTGAAATAATTGGTGTGTTTGGTTTATATGTTTTTGAATGCAATTTGTTGATCCTCTCTCTCATTGATTTGTTGATAATCCCTTTTTCCTTTCGATGTATTTATGTATCTGTAATTTCAGTTCCAGCGATCATACA
>NC_037539.1:2495895-2506484 GCF_001531365.2 Cynara cardunculus var. scolymus
CAACTTATCTTTCCGCAAACAATCTTGTAAAATCTGTATTGATCTTCTTTATCAATATATATTTTAAATTTGAAAATTGTGTTTGTATTCATCCCCCCCCTTCTACAACCTGTTTAGTATTCTTGTAGACCCTTTTGGGACCAACACAATTGAATTTCACTGTCTATAAATAATTTATTAAAAAATTACAAATAATTAAAAGAATAATTAAATTACACTTTTATTAATCGATTATTACAAAATAAATATTATCAATATTTTTTAAAACCTTATTTTATACGATACTAACTCATTAAATACCTAAATGTATAAGAAAAGGGTTGGAAAGTAAAAGAGATCCTAACTTTTTTTTTAATTTTTGAAAACTAAAAAGTTCAAAAAGTGATTCCAAGTGTTTCATATTAATTTGTTTTATTTAAAAAAATGTTTATTCTTGAAAGTAATAAATAAATATTGATTTATTCGATTGTAAAAAGAAAAAGCCAGATACCAAACCGTCAATCTATCACAAACACAATTTTGGGAATGTCATTTTAGTTTTAGAAATTACTTCCAAGCTAGAGAAAAACGATTCCATATCCGTTGCTTCTGTGCTAAGGAAAAAGACCGAAGGAAACCAATCATCCTTGTTTTTAGATGGAAGCTGGTTCCACGACTTTACTGGAAATGATGATCTTGATCTCCCTGAAAGTATCAATTACCTGAGGTTAAAGCAGATATGGCAACAGTTGTACTGCTTTCCGTTCAGTTACTGAAAGATAGAGAGAAGACTTTCTAAATGAGATTGAGTTCCACGAATATGCAGGCTAGAAAGATGTTATTTGCTGCATCTCTCGATTGGAAAGCAGGAACCGGTCTGCTTCCGAGATCCAACTTATATATTATAATTTTTAACCAAATTCTTAAATGATACATCCATATAAAACTGTATTTCAATTAAATGGAAATAAAATATGATTAACTATAATTTATACCAAATACTTTATTAATTAAATAATTATTGTAAAGTAATAAATTATTTTCATTCAATAAATACATGTTTATATTTAAGAATTTAAAAACAATGTTAAAGTAGGTTTTTTATTGTTTCATATAATTCTATTGTATTTATGTATATTAACCAAAAACCAATATATTATTTACAATAGATTAATTTTTTATGTTTAGGTCCTTCAAATAAATTAAAAATGTCAGTAGTTCATTTTTATGTTTTTTTTATGACAAATTGGTTAGTTTACTTAACATCGTTGGATTCTTTTCCGTTAGTCATCTCATCTGCCCTTCACTAATTAAATTTTATTAACTTTTTTAAATTATTTGAATACTATTTGTTGACGAGTCTATTAGCAACTAACATATATATATATATATATATATATATATATATATTTATATAGACAATCTTCAGATCATTAATCAAAATACTCGTTGGATTCTTTTCCGTTAGTCATCTCATCTGCCCTTCACTAATTAAATTTTATTAACTTTTTTAAATTATTTGAATACTATTTGTTGACGAGTCTATTAGCAACTAACATATATATATATATATATATATATATATATTTATATAGACAATCTTCAGATCATTAATCAAAATACTCATGCCATCGTATAACGTGCAGTTCCCACACTAGTATGTATTTAGCAAGACAATAAACAATCTAGAATTACAATAATTTTTAATTCAAACTTGAATAGATATATATCGTACAAGTTGGCCATAATTATTGTTTACCAAAATACGACTAATACTGCAACGGTCAATTATTTTTTCTATAAATATTTAAAACCGTTAAAAAATAATTGGTATTATTACCAACATCAAAATATAATTTCTACGGTTAAATAAATTGTCATCCGTAATTAATATAAAACATTTTAAAGCTAAAAATGGAAATTATTATTTTCCACAATCAATGATGCTTGTCTCTTATCAACGATAAAATAATTTCAATTTGGAATATCTCTACAAACACGACATCTCCTTTATTAGAAAAGTTTACAATGTTTGTTCATTTTACATTTTTATGTCACTGATGTTCATTTGTAAGATTATTGGTTAGATTAAATACGTTTTATATTTAAACATAAGAATAATGATTCGACAACTTCATAGAAAGAAATTAAGTATTAATTATTTATGCGTAAATTTTAGTTAAGAAATAATTAACATGTGCTTTAAGTAAGACACTTTAAAACATGCAGATCAATGTAAAACGGGTTTCTAAATTACCATTTGAATTACTTTATTTTACTCCGAGACATCCTATTTTATTCAATCTTATAACTTTTTACTTTTGTCGAACACATGTATGTACAAGTCGACCATCCTGGAACCAACTGTTAAAGTGCACATAAATCCTATTTACATAAATGATTTCTTATTAATAGTTTGATTCTACAATTCTATCAAATTGATTATTCTTTTGAGGATTTTCTTATTAATGGTTACGAGTTAAAATAAAAAACTATGTTATCTATAACATATTATAAAACATTTGATAAAAACTCTTAATATTGTTTATTTTTATATTAAAAAAACATTATGTGTTGTGTATTAATGCATAGTTCCTTAAAATTTACCACATAAGTATATACAACTTCTTAAATTACACGTTTGAATTTTATAAAACCAACTTTTTTAAAACTACACGTTCAGTCCTTCTAATACGACAAAATACTCAACAAATTTCCAAATTTTCATTTTAACAAAAAAATTACATTATTTTCTCGTTTTCATCTTATAATAAAAAATTTAGAACCATCTGTACTGCAATAAATTAAACAGATACACCAAAAACTCCACCCAAAGCTTAATAGTTAAGAGGTCCCCCCCCCCCTGATTGGATCTTATAATAAAACTACCAAAAAGACCAAAACAATAATTTATAGTGCTTCATGCTTCACGCCGGCTGAAAGAAAAGAGGGAAAAATTTCAATTAGGGATTTGGGGGGCCTTGACGGTAAATTTTCATTGGGAAAAGTGGCAAACTCCATTGTGACGACTCACATCTCTTTCGTGAATCCCATTATAAAAACCCTTTTCATCATTCTCATCGATTCTCCAATTTCATTCATACATCTTTCGTCTTCACAAACACGCAATTCCGTAATCAGCTTATACGCATTTCAGGCTTAATAATTAAGCAAAGCATCTTTCAATTCTATGGCTGTAAAGTCTCATCAGTTTGAAGGTATTAATGTAAACGGTTATTATCAATCTCTATATTTAAGTTTGATTTTGTTGTTTTACTTCAGTTCGAGTTTAGTTGTTCAATTGGTTTCGTAAATGAATGCAGCAGTCGATAGCAATCAAAACGCCTTACAAAAGCATTGTGCGTTCTTTGACCGTAACAAGGATGGTGTGGTTTACCCTTGGGAAACTTTTCAAGGTTGGTTCAATTTTGCATTAACTTTTACTTCCAAATCCCCGTCCTCGATTAGGTGTTTCTGAGAAGTGGTTACTGAAATTTTCATTCGATTATTTCGTTAATTGATTGATATCGTCCCATGGTGCAATTAGGGTTTCGAGCAATTGGGAGTGGTATTCTGTTATCTTCAGTTGCTGCCATCTTCATCAACATGGGTCTAAGTGGCAAAACTCGCCCAGTATGTATCTAATCTCTGCATCTATCTCCCTTTATTTATGGTTTGCATGATTTCTTCTGTCATGAATCACGTTCAAATGATCAGTTGCTACAGTAAACAAACATTCTACTATTGTTTATTCAAATCAGGTTTTTATATTGATTATTGGGATCTGAATTCAAAAGTCTAGGTTTATGTTACTTTAAGTTAATACTTTTGAAAATGGTAAATTGTATTAAAATAGAATGTATTTTGTTTGGATTTGTAGTTAGGAAATTATTTTCCTTCATTAATTTTAGAGAATGTGTTATGTCATTGATATAATTAAAGAAAACATAGCAGTTATAAAAACACTTACCAGGTAAACGGTTAGCGGCAAGAATGATCATCATCGTTTACTTTATGGGTAACATTCTCAATCATAAAAACAAGTTCTTGATAAAAGTATTCGTCATCACTTACCAAGTATAGAGTTCTGGTCATCGCTATGCCTTTTAAGGTGAGATTCTTGATCTAACTCAGTAAAATAAATGACACCTGATAAACGTTTATCCGGTAAACGTCTCCTAAAATCTTGTATGTAGTGAAAAGTTGTACAGATGTTTCTTATAATCTAAAATTTCAATACTTAGTTACTAACTAAATATAAATTTCTTTATATAAAAACAAATTAAAATACCAAAAGTACCGGTTCATAATCTAAATTCTAACCATAAGGGTGGTGTTCGATTGGTTTGAGCTTGGGTTCCAAAGGTCAAAAGTGTCTGGAAGTGTTCGAATCCAAGAAAGAATAAAAATCCCCTTGTGGCCATGGAGGTTCAAATGCGTTGACTTCGGGCTATCCGTGAAGTGGGTTGCAGGGACGGACCCATATAACTTTTTAAACAGTGGTATCATTTGACTATAAAAAAATATAGTGAGAAAATTTCAAATGATGACACCGTTTGACTATAAGAAACAAATATTTGAAGAAAAAAAAATCAAACAGTGGTATCATTTGACTAAGAAAACGACCCTAACATGTTTCGAACTTGGGTTTGGGGTGGAATAAAAGCTTTGTAAACTAACTCTACCAAATAAAACTTGTTCTCATTGTAGTTTCAAAATATTTACGGCGACACACAACAAATTAAGGTTGCACCGTTCACGAACCTAAACTTTTTTATCCTTCGATGGAGGAATAATACGGTGGCACGTGCCACCGTATGCACCACTATAGGTCCGTCCCTGTCGGGTGGTCGTCTTAGGATTAGTCGACTCATATAGCGGGTTGGATATCTAGGTTTAATAAACATCTAAATTCTAATTATTTTCTATTAATTAAATTGGGTCCCACCATTTAATGAAGAACAGTTTCATGTCTAGTACTGTCTCTTCCACTTTGACAAGTACCATTTCCTCTTAATAGTAAGTTATGAACTGGTCCACCAGATCCAAAAACCTCCTCCCTGAAGACGCTCTAACAATTATTGCAAATTGTTCATGACTATGTTATAAAAGGCTCTTCACAGAAGCCGTCATATTGCGTCTGCCTCAAGACATCTGCCTCACACCATGTTAAGCTTATCGTACGGTACGACATGGTCTAATGTGCGGTTTTAGTAGCATGATATCTGATTTTTCTTATCATTTTAATGTTCTGTTTGTTAGTTTTTAATATATATACATATATATACACACACACACACGGAAGGTTTCAAACGAGAATACATTCATTTTACAAGAATGTGAGAACACCCTTTTTACTGTAGAAAATTACATGTGATATTATATTCCATCACATATGATACTAACGTGATTCTAAATCAGAGATGCGGACGACCTTTGGGATGATTAGGTTGTGGGTCAAGAACTCTTACACCACTAAGCCCGCTCATGTGTATTATCATATGTGATAAGGTTTTCTTAATGTGATACTACTGAGATGCAACGGACCAATTTCCTTTCTAAAGCACAATTCATGGGTGGATATGAGATTATAAGTGATCAAGGGTTCAGTCCTTACGCTTCATATCATAACTTCCTTTCTCACACAATCGTTCGCCTATGTATGATATAGATATTTTCCGCTATAAGTCATGCCTTATAACATGGCTTAACTTGACTTGAAAGCTGAAACGAAAGACTTGGTTGGTTTCTTATATATATGCTGTCGCTTTTCTATACCATTATTTTGAAATTGATTGTTACACACGAATCTTTTTGTTTATATTATTTTGTATTTTATATATCCAGAAAGTTGGTTGCTTTTTCTTGAAATTCAATTATTAAGATTGATGATTGAAGGAAGAGTAATGGTTTTAATCTTGTAGGGAAAGAAGTTTCCCAATCTGTTGTTCCCGATCGAGATCCAAAACATAAATATGGCCAAACATGGCAGTGACTCTGGAGTCTACGACACTCATGGAAGGTACGTCTCTATATATTCAAAAATCATATATAAATTAGAATACGATTAGTTGATTAGATCGTTGCTACTTACGTAGGTTTGTTGCCTCAAAGTTTGAGGAGATATTTCATAAGTACGCACGCACGAATTCAGATTCGTTAACATCATCAGAACTGGACCAACTTATCAAAGGAAACCGAGAACCCAAGGACTACGGAGGATGGTAATCATATAATAATTGACTCGTTTAATCTGGTTTAATTAGTCGGTAATTAAGTGGATGGTGGTGTTGTATATACGTAGGATTGGAGGTCTTACAGAATGGAAGATCTTGTATTATCTAGGGAAGGACAAGAATGGATTATTGAGCAAGGAGACCGTTAGAGCTGTTTATGATGGAAGCTTGTTCGAAAAGATGGCACAAGATAAATTAGCCAAGTCCACAAAGAAGCCCATAAGGTAATTTATAGTTAATAATTATTATGATCTAGGAGCGGACCCACATGTAAGGATACGGTGCACGGACCATCTCTGTATTGTTTTGTTGGGTGTTACCATATAATTTTTTGAAACTGAAATGATAGCACAAAACTTTAATAGCTAAGATGGTAAATTTGTTGTTTTTTTTATATATCTCGTGTTTTTAAAAATATATGTAGACTGGATTCGAACACAAGTCTTTTCTATGCAAGGATAAAGAACCAATTAACAACTCTAACTAATATTATAAAAAAAATAAATATTTTTTATAATCAAATTGTATCACTGACTGGAAAAAAATTCTGGATCCGACAGCTGGTTATGATGATATATTAATATATGTGAAATTGGTTTTTGTTTTGCAGTGAGAAATAAAGAATTGGCAGCTGCKTGGTGGTGGTGTGACTACATATATAATACAGTTGGATTTACATATATGTCTATATATTATTAGTGTGTGTATAAAAGATTGAAATTGTAAGTAACACTTTGCTTATCTATTTTTTAAACAAATGAGACATCATATCGTGAATCTTTTTATGATTTTTTGTTTTGATGTTTAATTGGGAGTAAATCGGTCATTTGTGTTATTCTGACGGTTGGTTTAGATAAAAAAAAAGTACCAACAACACCCATTTATTCGGACAGACAAATTTATCCGTACATGACTTGATAAAAAATTTGGTAAATAGCCCCTAAGAATTCATATCGTTAGAGATGGCAAAAATCCGAATCTTAACCCGACATGTGTTTTCCATGTGTAATCTTAACTGGTCCTTGTTCTTCCAAAACAGATATGACCAATATGTTTTGGTCTTGTACCAACCCATTTAAAAAAATCTAAAGTATCGCAATTTCATTAACTTCATAATTCGCTTTCATTAAATTTTATTATTTGATATCTTTTATGTCTTACATTTACAATTTTTAATAACGTGTATAATTGGTCCGCCAACAACAATATAGTTGTTAATGTAACAATTAGAAATTATGAATTGTCCTCGGGTAATTAGGTCTTCTAACTTGACCTAAAAGTTTGGTGCCTTAACTAATTTCTATTTTAAAACCTTAGCCGAACCTACATCGCTCTCGGGCTTAAATTGTCTATATCTAAGACTGCTGTATCAAGTTTATATTTAGTTTTAGAATAAATTACGTTTTGGTTTTTGTGGTTTAGAAATTGCGATTTTCGTCCATATGGTTTGTATTTCATTGCGATTTTTGTTATTATGATTAACAATTTAGTGTTGTTTTGGTCTTTGTGGTTTACAATTTTCCACAGTTTTGGTCCCTTGTACTTAAGATAGAAATTAGTCCATAAATGAAAATAATAATAAATTGCAAACCATAAGGATGAAACTTGCAATTTCCAAAGCACGAGGATGGAAATTGCAATTATTAACAAACCATAGAGATGAAAATCGTAATTTTCTCTACATTGCATGGTAATTTGGCAATGCTAAAAACGTTTATGGTGTTCGTCAACCTGACAAAAATGCAGAAGCTATGATACACTATTTGTGGCATTTGTGTCGTGGTCACTGCGACCAAGCACCATTGGGAAAAAGGGATCGAGCTACATGGGCCAGCAAATTGTGCTCACATACCTGGATCACATACGGCTATTTAGAAAACCAAGCGACATTGTTATGTAACATATTGTATACCGTATGAGTGTTGATGGGTTGGATTGATCCGGTTGAAAGCATTTAAACAACCTAACTCAAACTATACGGGTTGGTGGGGTTGGTACATCAAAATATTCTTCCAACTTTGAATATATTGTTTTTTAACTCATAATTTATTTTTCATCGTCAATCATTTGATACACCTTATCCATATATATATATATATATATATATATATATATATATTTTATAGATATGAAGTATATCACCTTCAATTACAATGCATTGGGTCGTATGATCCGGGTTGTATTCGCTAGGAGACTGCCACGTGTCCGCCGATGACTGAACACCGTGTAAGGAATTCGTTTTCCTTTTATGTTTCATCTTCCTCTTCCCTTCCCCGTTTCACAATAATCCATCAAACACATACCAGATCGAGGTTTCACAAAATCAATCAACAATGGCTCTAGAATGGATTGTAATCGGGTACGCTGCAGGCGCTGAAGCTGTGATGGTCCTCCTACTGACCCTACCCGGCCTAGGTCCGCTCCGGAAGGGCTTAGTTGCCGTCATTCGTAACCTCCTCAAACCATTTCTCTCCGTCGTCCCATTTGGTGTGTTTTTGATCATGGATATCTACTGGAAATACGAAAACCGACCGACTTGTGACTCGTCTGAAGCCTGTACACCCACGGATCAATTACGTGATCAGAAATACCTTATGAAAACTCAGCGTAACATCTTGTTGATCGTCTCCGCTTTGGTTTTTTACTGGCTATTGTATTCTGTGACCCACATGCTTGTCACGATCGAGCAGTTGAATGCAAGGATTGAGAAATTGAAGAATAGAGATTGATCTCACGGGTTCTATTGAATTGAATCGGTGTTGTTTCCGGATCTGCTGTTTATTATTATAATTATAACTTATAAGATGCTTTGATTTAATTTGTTATTATAGTGGTTAGATCATAACGGTCGATTGTGTAGAAATTGTGGAGATCTTCATTTCGGTATAAAAGGATCATGCAGATTAATTGATAACTTCTTTTGGTTTCTGAATCAGATTTCAATCCTTTTGAGTTCTCATCGTTAGATGTTTCTGGTTATTTTGATTGTGTAGAAATTAGTGATCAAATGATTAAGCATTTTGTTAGTGATCAATTGCTTGATTCAATATGGATCAATCTTCGTTTTACTGCCATTGTTGATCTACTTCTCTTCATCTTCATCTTCATCTTCATCTTCATGCTCTATTATCCTTTTGTGTGATCTTCAAGTTTGATTTCATTTTAGTATAAAGAATTCATTTTTTCTTCCTTGTTGAATTCATAACATTGCATATAAAATGTGTATTTTGATTGTTATAGGATAGAGAAAATAGTCTGGTGCTCATTCAAGAAGAAGAAAGGGGGAACACATAATAATTTGCAGGGTGTCTGAAGCAATGTTGATTGGGAAGGGAAATGACATTCTTGAAGATTGGTGAAGTTGTGGTTATCAAGAGATTGAAAGGAAGAATTTGGTCACGAAATCGGTACGGAAAATTTTCAAGAATTAGGAGAAATTTGTTATGAAAAATTGTTTACATGCTTTCCAACATGAAGAGCTTCTTGTTTATGATTATATAACCATGGGGTAGCTTATAAATCTTGTAGTTTTATGGGTATCAAAAAGTTTGCAGAGTGTGTAGTTGCATTCAGGTGCAGCTGCCAAAACCTGGAATCCAGCCAGCAGATGGGAGGTGCTGAATGAATTCTACTGGTTTTCGGTGTATGAGATAGTGATAGAGAAAGTGGCAAATGCAAAGGTAAGGAGTTGTTTTTCTGTTAAGATTTATATGGATAAAGCAGCCTGTGTGGATTAATCTATATGGTTGGGAAGATTTTTGTTTGGAAGGGTTTTTTCATAGATGGAAGATGTTTGTTTTTAACTAGGAGCAGGTTCTAAAAAAACTCGTCTTTTTGCATAAAGTATCATACTATAAGCTTATTGAATAAGTCATTTTTTTTATCATTAAACCAAACAACCATATAAACTGACTGAATAAGCTGTGAGTTTCTGTAAACTCATTAAGCTGCTAACAAACAGACCTTACTGCTCGTTATTTGAATATTGTGCATTAGAAGTCCAATGTTGTAATTATATTTGTCAACAAGGCGATGTCTATATGGGCTTCTTTTATTTAACCATGGTGTTCGACCGGTTTGTGTGTACTTCGATAATTCTCATGAGACCTTGAAAATAATAGTCAGAAAAATCTCCAATGACTTTATATACGGAGACTCGAGCTAGCAACTCATGAGGAGGGGATCCCCAAGGTTTTGTGTATATTTGTCGGTTGAACTGGTTTTCAAGAGGTTAAGGTTTATAGTTTTGCGGTTTACATTTAACACACACACACATGCACACATACATACATACATACATACATACATACATACATACATACATACATACATACATACATACATACATACATACATACATACATACATACATAC
>NC_037539.1:2506514-2532935 GCF_001531365.2 Cynara cardunculus var. scolymus
ATATATATATATATATATATATATATATAATGTAATTATCAGTTGAGACAACTCATTTTCTTTCGGTTTGATGTAATATGATAAAATAAATAACTTATTACAAATGAATTAATGGCTTCCACAGACGTCTAGGTATGTAGCGTATTAATCACGGCATGTTTGTCATACCCATCAATAAGAAGAAAAAAAATATGTGTGTTTTATTTGATGCTTTTATTCTCAAGATATATCGTGATTGTTTGTCTTGTACTCGTCTATTTGTGATGTTTATCGATGGAAAACATGTTCCACGTGGAACTTTTTTGATGTTGAAGACTATAAACGTTTGAATCCCATGTTTTTTGCATGAAAACGGAGAATACTTTGTATGCAAATACAAATTTTGTGTGTGTAAGATTTGTTAGTGATTTAAAGGATTTTAATAATATCATATTAATTAATATGTTTTATTAATGTAAATTAAATTTTCATGTTACAATTATATATTTAATTTATTTTTTTGTACGGTTAAAAGCTTCATTATTGATTATTATATCAAAGCCATAACAATTTCTTACGTTTAAAAAATTTATAATATTTAAATAGAAAATTAGCAATTTCATAGAAATTAGTCGATTCAATTTTCAACAACTTGAATTAGGGGTCAAATTGGATTGGGTTCAACTCATTTATTAAACAGGTTGAAAATTTCAATTTAATCCAACTCATTTAATTATCAACTCAATCAAATATGTTATCTAAATGGGTTGACAACGAGTTGATCTGTTTACGATTTTTTTAACCCACCTGTTAAATAAATGAGTTGAATTTGGGTTAATCCATATAATTTTAAAATTTTAAATAAAAAAAGACTAGACTATTTAATTTTTTGAATAAAACACAACACAACCACAAATACAAACAGATTGTTTAAAGTTTGAATAAAATACAACTACAACAAATATTTGTTCAAAATAAATCGGAAAATTTTAAATTCTAAGTAACTCGACTTCCACTTTCACCAACCCAAGTTCACTCTTGGACGCCTAGACGGAGAGAAAACCGAGAGGGAGACAATTAGACAAATGTTTGACGGAGAGAGAACCAAGAGGATGAAAAACGCTGCACGGAGAGAGAGCAGAGATCGAGAGGGCGAGAGACGGACAACAGATTTGAAGAGTTCAATTGGACTTTGGAGGCGATAATAGAGTAATGCACTAAAGGATTTTCTTAGAGTTTCATGATAATTAAGAGTAACTGAAGCAATTGGAATTTGGATTTTTAATTAAAAAATTACTAGATATAATATTAAAAATAAAATAAAATTATATAATATTTGAAATGGGTTGGAAATAACAGATCGAAAAATTCAACCCAACCCAACTCATTTATCTAAAAAGGTTAAGCAGGTTGACTCATTTTTTAAAATGAATTGAAAATCTCAACCCAACCTACTAATTCTGAGTTAGATTAGTAGGATTTTTTTCCACCCTAACTTGAATAGATAAAACTAGTCGGGTCTAAAACATATTCAAACATTTACTGGTTATTAAAAAAAATATTGTCCTATAATATGGTTTTTATAATTATATTTAATAAATTATTTACTTATAAAAGTCAATATTTTTGCATTTATCTTATGAATTAATTATATATATAGACCGGTTAACTCATCCCTATCGATTCCCAACCACCTCATCTTTAATTATTAGGGTATTTAGGTTGAGTTGATTGAGTTGAAGACATTTAAACGACATAACTTAATGTTTGCGGTTTGAAAAATTTCAACCAACCCAACTCAAATCGACGGGTTGTTCGAGTTGATACTTTGATACATTTAAATATAATCCTAACCTTGAATATGTTGTTTTCTCTACTCATAATTCTTTTTTCATCACCAAACATTTGGTACAATTTATCCATATTTCTTAAATTTTAAATATATCACCTTCAACTATTTTTCTCAATTTGCGTTTTCACATTTACTGAACATATATAGGAAAGAGTTATATAGAGATGGAGAAGAAATCGAAATTATATGTACATGAAGAGGGTATATAATGGTGCGATTGTCTTATCTACATATTAACAGGGAGTTTAACAATCATATTAAATCTAAAAAATAAAAAGAATATCAAATTCATCTGGTTGGGTTCAAATGATTGTAACCCAATCCCAACTCATTACTTACGGTTTAAAAATTTTACAACTCGATTAGACATCCGATTGTTTTGGCTTAGGTTATTTCTCATCTAACTAACTTGGGTTGGTCGGGTTTTTTAGCACCCCCACCAAATATCTTTGTTTTAACTTACTAATTGGGCTTTTATGGCCCAAATACTTTGAGGAAATAAAAAAAATAAAAAATAATTATAAATATTTACATATGTATCCGTCAATTACAATTCAACTCTAAAGGTGTAGCGTTTTCAAAACAACTTGAAATGCAAAATATTATAAATTAAAATAGACTTTTAATAAAGATAAAGATTAGATTGTTGGTCCCCCAATAATTTTAATAAGGAATTAATCACATGTGAATTTGACTTTATTTTTAAAAATCAAATAAAAAGAAGAGTAAAAGCTTAAGTTTTGGTCCCTAACATTTGTAGTTTTCGGCGATTATTATTTCTAAGTTATAAGAACACGGATCTAGTCCCTTGCGTTTGTTGATTCCTAACGTGTTCGGTCCTTCTGTCTAGCAGCCCTAAACTTTTTCCGTTAAACCCAGCTAAATGAAAGTATTTTTCTTTATGTTTATATTAAAATTAAAAAAAAATATTATATTTTTAATTTTAAATTGTTATAAAAAGGCAATCACCATCTTTCCTTCTTCTTTTTGTTTTACAATTTAGAGTTATTTTAATATAATGAAAATACTAAAAATACTTTTTATTTAATTGAATTTAACGGATAAAATTAACGACCGTTAGACAAATAGACCAAAACCGTTAAAAATTCACAAAAGTAAGTTGTTAGATTCAAGTTTTTGAAGTTGATGAGTGATATCTATAAAAATTCGCAAACATTAAGGACCAAAATCGAATTTTACTCTAAAAAGAATATAATAATAACGCCTCAAATACGAGATATTAAATTTTAGCACGTAAATGTTACGTTCATTTAATGCTTGGTTGTTTTTATCTTTCTAAAAGTTAAAAAACCATTAACAAATGAATTTATGACACGTGCTAGCCCCCACGTTTCATATTTTATATCGCCATGTGTTTCATTACTTTTATAAATTTAATGTTTTTTGGCGTGAAAGTCCATTTATTTTACTTTATTGCACATATTCCAAAAAATAATTAAAAATAATGGTTAGTGTCGTCTTTTTTACAAAATATATAAAAATACAAGTGGATTCAGATTTTACAAATTTAAATTATTTAAATTTAATTTTCTTGTTAAATTACTGAATAATTTGAATTTTTTAAAATGATGAATAAACTATTCACATGTGAATTCCTACAATTATTTGAAGTACTGATTTTTGGTTTCAATCTTGTTTAATTGTTTAAAAATCAAATATCAAAAAACGTTTTGAATGGTGTGTTTGGAACTTTTAGAATTGGAAAAAGAAAAGCTGATATGGTTATTTACTGACATTTAAGTACTCGTTTTCTCGTGGGTGTTCAAAAGATTGTGCAGCAACTCATCCATTTATAGAAAATCATATTTGCGAGTTTATTACAAGTCTCAAGTTGTGGGATACAATAACCACAAGGGTGGTGTCTGATTGGTTTGAATTTGACTCCAAAGGTCAAAAGTATCAGGAGGTTTCATGTTCAAATCCAAGAAGGAATAAAAATCCCCTTGTGGCCATGGAGGTTCAAATACGGTGACTCTAGGCTATCTGCAAAGCAGGTGGTCATTCTGGGATTAGTCGGCACGGGTAGCAGGTTGGATATCCAGGTTAATCAAAAAAAAAAGTTATGGGTTACAAACAACTTTCACCATGGTTTTTAGTTGGACTCTAAGTTATTAGATCAATCTGTTGTTGTGGGCTTCGGGATCTTATAGATTACGTGATAAGCTACCAGTGTAATAAGTCATACAACTTGATCCATTAGGGTATCTTGTAGAAAATGAAATTTATTTATGTATTTATCAATTAAATATATAATTTATTTACTATTTTAATCTTGTAAAAGTATTTTTATAAATTAAATATTTTTATTTGTTTATTCAAAATAAAATACAAGGTGCATTTCAGACATAGGATACAACAAAAACTAACAAATTGTGGTGGAAAAGATTAAAAAATAGTTTTAAATAAATTAATTAATATCTTAAACTTGAAAAAGAATATAATAATTTTGTAAAATAAACGTGTTGGCATCTTATTTTTATATAGAAGAGTATGTAACAGATGGAGTAAATGAAATCAACGGCTGTGATCATTCTTTCCATAGAAGATACAGGTCTTAAAAAGTCCCTCCCCCAATTTCTCTTTCACTCTCAGTTTTTCAAGACATCTCTCTCTCTCTCTCTATATATATATATATACACACACACACACATATATATCTATATCTATATCTCAATTGGGATTTTTTTCTAACTCTTGAAGATTTATTTGGGTTTTAATCTTTACGATTTGGGGTCATTTTGAGCTGCAAAATGGAAAGGGATTTCATGGGTTTGAATGTTAAGGAAGAAGCAGCCATGGAAGCAGGTTCATTTTCGATATCATTAACCTTTTTTTTTATTTTTTCATTTTTAATCCTCATTATTTGTGGTTTATTGAATTTTTATGAGATTTTAAATTTTTCTTGTTATAAATGTTTTGACTCATTATTTACTCTCTCTTTAGTGTATATATATATATATATATATATATATATATATATATATATCGAAGCTCTGTTTCTTGTAAATTTGGGGATTTATGAGATGTTAGAGGCGATGGGTGTTTTGTTGGTTCCAATCAGATATGAATCTTTATGATTTCAGACATGTTTTCTTTAAAAATTCATAATTCCATTTATTATGGGTGTTTTTTCGTAATCAGACAGCAAGTCGTTTTCTACATGAATCAACAAAAAGCTTTAGGATTATCTCTTGGTTTTCAAGTCGTTGACTTGTGATTTCATGGTTTGTTTTAATTTTAAACAATTTAATTGGAGATTCTTGAATTCTATTTCCCAAATCTTGTTCAAGAACAAGAAAAGATCCAATCCTTGATGTTTGTTTGTTTGTTTGTTATCTTATGCAGAAGGTTTCCAAAGCTTCAACAATCATCACTCCCCTGAAATTAAGGTTTGTTTTTTTTTTCAGGATTTTAAGATTTAAAAATAGAAAAAACAATAATTATTGTTGTTTCAAGATTTCTTGATTAACAAAATTTGGATGATCAGGTTTTGTTGGATCTCAAGTGACTCATGAACTTACTTCTTTAAATGTATAGAAATGGATTGGTGGTTCTACTGGAACTCATTCTGTTCAATTAACCATCTTTTATGGTGGTATGGTTAATGTATACGACGATATCTCCCCCGAGAAGGTAATATTTCTATCGGTTTCGTGTTTTGGGTTTGAGATCTTGATCGAAATCAAAGCTTGAATCGTGTTTTCTTGTGTAATCTAGGCTCAGGCTATAATGCTATTGGCCGGAAACGGGAGTCGGGTTCAAGCTCATATGGCTACACCAAGGACTCCGGCAGGAGACGGGGCTAACAAAACCCTTTCGAGCCAAGGGTCTGTTGGTCCAGCGACTGGCATTGGACCGCCACCGAATGGGATGAGTTCACTTGGACGAATGATCCAGTCAGGTATAGTTGACGGGTTGTTTGTCACAAAGTGTTTTTTAAATCTATGACCTTCTGACAGATATCTGGAATTCTCAGACCTGTTAAAAGGTCGTGGATTTAAGAAAAACCTGTTAGAAGGTCATTTTACCATCGGACCTTCAAATAGGAAGAGATCGTTAACACTTGGATTGTTGGATGCAGCTGTTCCTCAGATGCGTGGAGCGTCTTTGGCTCGGTTTCTAGAGAAGCGTAAAGAAAGGTATAGTTGTCATTTCAAAGTATATAAGATTTATATACGGCTAATACTCTGTTTTAAAAAGTTAGACTTTACTGATAATCTGGATACTGTTGGGCTTGCGACCCTGTTCTAGTGGTTTTGAAGTCGTTGTGAACCCTTTCGGATCTTGTTTGTTCTATAACGCAAGTATCAGAAAATCCAATAACCAGATTCTTGTTTATCGATACAGAGTGATGGCTTCGGCTCCTTACAACCTCGGTAAGAGCTCGTTCGGCAAACCCGAATCCAGCAACGGACCAGAGAAAGACGATAAGCAGTAACGACAAGTTTATGTATAACAATTATTTCAAAGTTTTGTAATCGATCTCTACAGGTTCATCGGTTTTAGTCTCGTTTCTAGTAGAAACTTGTTTTTGGAGATTATTTGACGACGACCGTGTAGTTATCGTTGTAACGTATGATCACGCATTCGGATAGTATAGATAGAAAAACTTCCAAGGACGTCTTTTAATTTGATTGTACTGCACTTCATATTTGTAATAACATTATGATGTCATCTTATAAGTAGTATAGATAGAAAAACTTCCAAGGACGTCTTTTAATTTGATTGTACTGCACTTCATATTTGTAATAACATTATGATGTCATCTTATAAGCTATAACCTGATTTCGCACATGTATTTCAGCGCAAACGTTGGTCCCCCAACACACGATACAAAGGCCTCGATGCAACGGATGATTGACATCCCGTTAACATGTCATATGGGGTACGTTGTGTTACGGGTTTAGAAGTGTACAAAATCCGTTTATCAGTTGATAATACACTTCTCCCGACCCAAAACATTTTCTGGGGTACCTAATGGGTTAATCAAACCAAACGAACCCGATATATTACCTGGTTCCTTGAAAATAGACTAAGGAGATGTTTACCCGAATGCTTATCAGTAATAGTCAATACTCTTACTTACATTATCTGGTAAGGTTATAGTTCATCAAAACGGTACTGTACGCAATAATTTGCATAGTAGAAGCTTGATAGGTAAGAGTCGTCACTCTCACTTAGCGGGCAAGACTCTTCATCTTTATTATCGCTCTAACCAGGTAAGATTTTTAGTCCTTGGCATGTATATCCGCTAAGATGAATGACCCGCTAAGCGCTTACCAAGTAAGCATTTAGTAAACTGCTCGAAATTACAAAATTCGTCCACATGGGTTCTGGAAATTGTGGTTTTCGTCTCTAGAGTTGTGGTTTGCATTTTGTTACGGTCTACATTCCGTAGCGGTATGCAAACCATAAGGTTACCGGTGTAACTATTGAACTCTATGGATAAAAATTAGAGTTTCAACAAACCAAAGAGACAATTTTTGTTATTTAGGAGCCGTTTACACAATCGCTTACTCAGTAAGCACTTATCTGTAAAGATTCAACACTTATCTTACCAGGTAAGACTATAGTCCAACGAAACGGCATCGTCTGATCAATTTTTTCAGGTAAGAGCTAACCAGGTAGGAGTCGTCACCCCCAGTTAACGGGTAAGACTCTCAGTCCTTACCATCGATCTTACCGGGTAAGATTCTCGTCCCTTGCCATATTTCAGCTGGTAAGATAAGTGATCCGGTAAACGCTTACCTGGTAAGCATCGGGGGTAAACGGCCCCTTACTCTAAAAAGTAAAATAAAAATGTATGTAAAACAAAGGTTTTATATTGCCAACTCATCCAAAACCAATTGGCTGATGGCCAAAATTTCATCTCCTAAAACACACCACTCACTTCATCTATACAAATCCTAAAATAACCTGAAACTGGAGAAACCTTCAGGATAGATTCTGAGACAGTTTCGGATTCGTAGCAGCAGCAGCATAAATCGAACAATTCCCATCGGTTTTTAAGTGAGAAAGAAGATGCTGTACATCCTTTCGCAAGTTTTCAATCGCTCTTCCACATAAACCCAATACATCGGGTTTCGGTTTAGAATTCGGCTGTACAGGCCCTCCCTGTCCTTCGTAATGCACAATATGGTGACTGAAAAGGAAATAAGACGTAATAAGAAATCAAACATGGATTGGACTTGCAAGATGGTATGCAGCTGAATGAAGGAAAACTGTATAAATGACAAAAGGGTCATTTTGCCCCAGTACCCGAGTTACCGGTAAGCCAGCCTCACAAGAGGTCAGGGTTCAAATGGTCCATGAGTATTTACCGTATATAAATATTATATGCATCAAAAAGTTGTACAAATGAAAAAAATAGAAGTTATGTGTTCTGCAGATCTAGTCACGAGGAAAAAGGAGTGATCAACCTTTTCAATTATCTTGTGAAAATGTCAAAAGAATACAGTTTGCAAGTACAATGGGTTTTAGCAAATTGTGGGATGAAAACATAAAGAGCATCATTATACTTGAGTCCTTTCTCCAAAGTTGATCGGTCTTGCAAAATGTAGCATATTTTTTTTTTGCATTTTAGCAAGAAAAATGGTTTGTTTGCAACAACGAAATCTAGTAGCTACAGTTTGAAAGTCCAATTACTCGAGAGAAAAATCTACAAGCAATCACTCGAAAAATCTGAGAACCAAGCACGAAATTGATTATATGATTGGTGACCAAACTTTATGCATTGATTGCTGACAGCAAATAAACTCAATTGGTTATATGATTGATTAAGTGTATTCTTACAGGAAGTCTATAAGATCTGTTATATCTGATGCTTCAACAGGAGGTGATGGCTGACTATTCCTCCCAAACACATCCACCATCATGCTTAAAAGCAGTTCAAGAGTCTGGAAAATAAGTTAAAACATGATGAGTCGATAAATAACCACCAATAAGAAGTTGCTTCTTAAGTTGGTAAAAATAAGGTAAACTAGACGAATTGCAAGTATGAAAAGTGAATTTCTATCCTGATACCTTAGTGAAGAGACTATGAGCATTTGCTAATCTTGGCAGCAGTGGACCGATTATGCGAAAGGCTATTCTCAGCACTGCAATGGAGGAAACAGGCCTTAGGTTGTTTATAAGGAGGTGTGTTTTATCTAGCCATTCCTGTGGAAGATTACTGAAGAAAGCATGGAGCAACGCCACCATATTTCCTGCATTACAATTATGCAACAAAAATAAGAATTGATCACCAGATTGTAGCAAGTTAATATGGATCCAGGATATCAATCATTTATCACTTTGACAATCAATGACAGTTGACCCATTTTGCAAATATAGGTATTGAAATTGACTGATACATTTAGGTGCCAGGTTGCTGTGCCAAAATGCTTATGTGTATTGTCTGACATGTCTTATTTATGGCTTAAACTTTTACCCTGAATCATTAACTTTGAGAACAAAAATGAATATATTTGCCAAACAGGCTAACTACATTATGTTTGCTAGATCAATGACTAACCTATAATATATCTATTTCTTTACCAGTCAATCTTAATGCATACTCCCTTCATTCCAAAAAAAATGTAATGATTTTAGCATTTCATTTGCTTCACAAGATGCCTTTGTCTCGTCATTATTGAATCTTATTTCAGATAACTGATGAATAGTCACACTTTGATTGAACTATGTACCAAGTTTAACTTCTATTGTGGCAGATGGATGCTTGGTTAGTTTTCCATCTAGTCCTGTATGGATAAAGTTGACTGTTTGGATTAATCTGTCTGTACAGATTGATAAGGGTTTTGTTTGGAAGAGTTCATTCATAGATGGAATGAACATTTTCTTTAATTGGGAAGGGCAGGTTTGGAAGAAAAAATAAAACTTGGCTTCTGCATAAAGTTCTCCCCTAAAAACTTACTAAATAAGCCACTTTCTATATCATTAAACCACTACCAAACAGTCATGTATAGCTGACCGAATAAGCTGTAAGTCTCATTAAGCTGCTAAAAAATAGCCCCTGAATCATGGGATGGCAAGGTTGAATAAGAAACCAAAATTCACACAATGAACAGTTGAAACCTACCAAGGGCAGTGGAGGTATTGTCTTGAGCAGCCCATGTCGGATCCAACAAAGCATAACCAACAGCAGAATCTAGTTCAATAGTAGACCGCCCTCCATCTGCATGCCACCAACTCTCTTTGATGACACGTGAAGCCTCTGCATAAAGCTGTATGTGGAATTCAGCAGGAAGCTGAGCCAACAGGAGACCACAAGCTTGAATCAGCACACAAGACAACTTCTGGTACGTATAACCACTCTGTGAAACAAAATCTGGAAGGTCTAGTTCTGTAGTTGAAGGATTTGATCTGCGACCATCTAAAAAATCGGTGATTCCTCCTG
The DNA here is from genome assembly GCF_001531365.2 of Cynara cardunculus var. scolymus. Classification (NCBI taxonomy): domain Eukaryota; kingdom Viridiplantae; phylum Streptophyta; class Magnoliopsida; order Asterales; family Asteraceae; genus Cynara; species Cynara cardunculus. Next base: position 2,516,762 of record NC_037539.1, read on the forward strand.
ATGGGGAAGTTGCCAAAGCAGAACATGATTCTGAACTATTTGATGATTCATGGAAGCTATGATTAGACTGAATAAGAGTTGGTTGTATGTGGACAATAATCTGTACAAATGCCGAAACAATCTGTGCCGGAGTTACAGGGAGAGAGAGGATTTCTATAACTGCAGTTTCAAGAATTAGTTGGGTATATGTGCCAGGATCTTGTATCTGATAGAATGGCTTTTGACATTCGAAAGCATTTGTTGATCCAGACTGATTTGAACCCTCCCCTTTCAAGTTACATAGAGGAGGGATGACATTAGCCACAAGACCTGATAAAAGAGATGCAAAGTACTCCAATGGTGGACATATGGCATTTGACGAATTGACACGCTGTAAAAATGACTCTGAAAATGGCATCTGGAAGAAAAAAGTAGTCAAATTCAGTGAAAATGCAAGGACCAAAAGAATTAGTGGAAAGCTAAAATAGGATCACCCTTACCTTTTTTATATCAAGTACATTCAGTATCTGAAAGATGAGCTTTCCTGGAAGATGTCCATAGAAATATGCAAGTATATCACGTACGAATGTAAAATTCAAAGGATAGTAACGAAGGAAAGATGAAAACAATTGGAGAACTCTATCAGCTACGTCGGTGGCATCATTTTCAATTAGCCGATAAATGATTAAGGGGATGACAGGGAGTAAACGTGCTGCAATATCATCAAAATATGTTGGGTACCTGGAAAAACATAACATATATGTAGCACCAAACAATGAAGATGGAAAAACATGCAATAAACTGTTATACTACATAACATGCCAAAATGGTCAAAATGTACCTAAATATTAAAAGGAATTTAGCAAGAAAACTGGTCTGTAGGGAAAGCATATACTACCTTTTATTACTTAAATACTTTGTAATTTCTTGGTGACTCCAAAGTTGGCACCAAGAAGCTATTTCCTACTATTCTTCTAACACATTTATCAGTAAATAAACCAAACCAAACATACCTAGTATATCCCACTTGGAATTAAGACCTTTCCTCTACCCTAAGGAGTAGAGAGACTGATTTCGTAAATACCCCTTGCAATCATATTTATCGGTATATAAAGAATAAAGTCATGTTGTAAATTATTATCTTATGGTGTATATTTTGGGGATTTACATTCATTAATATAGCAAGCAGTAAGCAGGCTCTAAGCTATGATAGATTGATTTGAACAAAGTTCTGCAACAAGCATTAGTGTTCCCCGTTTAGTGAAGCTATTGATTATCTTTTCACCTTGTTACTACTTAAAACCATGAAGAAGAAAGGTCTCTCATCCGTGAATGCAGTGTTGGAGAAAAAGGGGTCTGGGGTGTTGGAGATCCTTCTTGTTTAGTTATTTATAACTTTTATTTGCAATTATAAGTTTGGATCTAGCAACATGTAACAGTTACAGACTGGCAAGACAAGTAATTTCCACATATCACCTTTCCTTCCATGACAAATGATGGCCAAGAGACTTCTGCAATTCAATACGCTTAAATATTCCATTTTGAAGCCAATGCTCCGGATTGTCATGATTAGCAACATAAAACTTTATCCTCTGTTGAAGTTCTTGTCGTTCAAGTAAATTAACCTGAAAAACAAAAATGCAAGCATTTCAGATTAGCAGCACAGTCACAAGTCTCACATCTAGTTTCTTTTTAGTTGTTTTCTGCAAAAAGTATCTTCCGATTTCTTGGCCCGCTATAATAACTGTACACAGCCATAGAAACTATTATTCATTGTTGGACCAACTGTTTACAAATGTATTTACACTCTCCGACAGGAAGAAGTGCTATTCCATGTCAGAGGTCACTCTTCATCCAAAAAACATGAAATTGTTGGATATTGTGATTCTTCTCCATCTATATCAAAGCCTTTGATAGCTAGTTACATGCTTATATTGCCTTCTACATTTCTTATTCCTTTTTTATTTAAAATTTAAACCCTAGCACAATAGGTTTTGTCCCAAGATCCAACTCTCTAAATTTACTACCCAAGTCCCAACTTTGTATATTTATTGAAAACAATCATTTCGTTTCCATCTTTAGCCTTCGGGAAGAAATGAAAATTAACAGATCCTAAAATAAGCATACAGAAAGAGAATAAATAAAAATCGAAATTGAGGGAGGGGTTTCTGTAAACAGTATGACAAAAGAAGACAAGAAGCAGAAAATCCTTAATAAGAACAGGAAGGTAGATATTTTCATCCCTATCTTCTTCAAAAAGGATGGACTAGGCCTTATCTAAAGTTTATACTTGTGACAGACATAACTGCTGTGTTCTCGAAACATTTTTTAGAAAGGAAAGGGAAGGAAATGGAGGAAAAGGGGAGGAAAGTAAAAAAGCTCGTGTTCTCGGAACCTTTTTTAGAAGAGAAAGGAAAGGAAACGGATAGAAAATAATCATAAGTTTCCTCCCAAAACTTTCCTACCAGATGTGGGACGAAAGGGAAGGAGAGGAAAGGAAAGAAATTAAAACCCTCTAAAAAATTATTAAAATTACAAAACTACCCAACCTTTCATTATAAAGGACATATTTCTAAAGGGTATATTTGTAAAGTTAACATCTTTCCTTTCTCTCTCTCTCTCTCTCTCTCTCTCTCTCTCTCTCTCTCTCTCTCCTGTTCAAGATCAAGAATTTTTTTTTCCTTCCTTTTCCTTCCGTTCCTTTTCCTCACTTCCAAAAACACAAATAATAAAACCATTTTCCCTTCCTTTCTTTCCCCTCCCTTTCTTTTCCATCCCTTTCTTTTCTTTTCTTCCCAAATTCGAGAACACAGCGTAACGCTGGTCATCAAAGCCGAGTCCGAGCTAGATTACGTCTCTTTTGCTTGTGGAAAGATTAAAAGTCACACCTCAACAAGTTTCATATCCTTATCCCTTCCCATAGCTAGATGATACATGAGCCACTGTCATACTCACATATCAGTGGGTAGTAGTCCAACACATCTGGCGATAATACCGTTAATGTTCATTGTGATGTTTTGCCGAATATTATACTCCACATCTTACTTGGAGGATCATAGATAGATCTTTCATATCCATAACATAAAGAAAAAGCTTCTTAAGTTTGAAATGCAATAAGAAATTTTTTATTTCCAACCACATTGAAAAAGCAATTGACAGATCAATATTTGAGAACCAAGCTTGCGAAACACACAAGCACGAACCCAAACCTACAAGCCAAGAGAATTTAATATTGACCACCACTAACGAGGTAGTAAAGGAAGCTAGCAAGCTTGAAGAGACAAATAGAAAAACGATATGGCAATATTATATGAGACTCGACCTAAGTAAAGAAAGAGGTTAAGACAGTAAGAAACAGACGAGAATGTAATGAAAGAGATAAATGCTATTGATATGATTCCAAGGACATTGAGCATATTGAATGTTGTTATTCAACTAGGTTTACTTCAAGTCTTCAAGTTAGCACAATCTTCCAATTACATAGGAATAGGATGAGCATAAGCAAAATTGTTAGACCAGGAATAAGAACTGAAATATCTTTTGTAGATAATGCAGCAGCACAGTTGGTTCTAACAGACACAAGAAATATAAGGGGAAGAGCAACATAAACAGCTATAAGAACCTACCACAATACGCAAAGCATGGGGATCATCATCACGGTCAATTAGCGCCAGAAGCAAAATATCTGGAGGCAGCAACTCGTGGTTCCAAATAAAGTGTGCGAGATTTGCACAGGCATTTAATATAAGATCCTAGAAATTGAAACCATATTGGGCCATTATGACTATTAGGGGCCAGATAATTGGAAAAAGCATGTAAATATAATCAAAAGAACTGCCACAAGCACATGAAAACAACTTTTCATCGTCAAACCTGCAAGGAATGTCCATGTTGTAGGTCCAACTGAATATTATGCAGAAGGACATCCACCATGGTATACACATTTGCAGTCACTTCCTCGGGGGAAAATTCTCTAAGCACGCGTCCCTGTAGTCAATGAAGAGAAATTATGACAAAATGAAATGGGAATAAGTACAGGATCAAAGTATAACATTAACCTGGGGAAAATGAACATAGTAAAAAATGGGAGCGAGAAGGATGACTTTACCAGGTTTGCACTGTTAATGTTCTCAGGGTGTCCACGCATCAGTACCCACGCTCCAGCACAGAGATATTGTCGGTGTTGAGGAAAACTGTGACTTATATAAGTCATGACATAAGTGGGATCATCTGGTGGTGAGAGAAGCTGTGTACACTGATGGATCACAGTTGCTTCTGCCTGTGAATGAAGATAATATCTTAGCCTTAAGTAACCACATCAATAACATATGTCCAATAGCTTAATATTGGTAAATGGGAAAAACAGTCACTAATAGGCAGTTTGTATAACCAAAATATCAGCCTTCATAAACATAAAATACAACTCTATGAATGTTAAAAATCATAAATAACTTTTAGCATATCTACAATCATCAATATCCAAAATATTTCAAAATTTCTGATGATAAATTACATGACATAATATTTAGGACCCCTAAAAACAAGACATCAACTTCTAAGAAGCCAAGTAAATAACATGAGGGTAATATTAGAAGCCACATCCCTTCCACCTTTCAGATATTCAAAGAGAACACATGTGATATTTGAAAACGTCCTGTCAAATTCTGACAAATCCTACAAAAAGGCATGGAGTGATTATGTAATAGAAACCCTGTTGAATCAATAACTTATTTTTCATCAGCACGAAATGACAGTCATGACCTGTTGTCTCACAAGAATGTACACTTGAGTACCAAGTGTATAGCAACAAATGACATTTTCCCCACATCCTAACCTTCCATTACTTCAAAGAATCCATCATAAATTTCTTCCACCAATTCTCCTTAATGCATTGAGAAACAGCTTAAACGCTTGTTTACTTCACTGGGGAGAAGAATTGAGAAGAAAAAAGGTTCAAAGGACAATTAAGGTAGTGTAAATCCTTGTGTAAAAGCCAGTCCCAAGTTATCAAGAATTATTATGCATTGAGTTGATCAATGTGAAAGACTTATCAACTAATAAGAGATTGAAATGGGGCTAAAAGATGATAAGAGGATGCATTGCACGTAAACACTGACCTGTTGCCATGCTTGGATTGCTAGGTCCCTCTTGTCTGTCCTCCCAATTAAGGCATCACGTAGAACAGCTGGAAAGTAACAGAGGGTCTTGTCTGACCATGTGTGATGGCTAGTAGCCAATATTTGTTCTAACATTGTTTGAAGATATAAAAGGTGCTCAGCATCAGCAATTCCACGTGTCTTAATGATAATAGCAAGAGTCACTACAGTTACACGATTCAATGTTTCTGTAAACTCAGTAGGTCCCTGCAGAAGATTTAAACAAGCCTAAATGAGGTGGTTGATAGTATTTATGGAAAAAATTGTACTTCCACGGCCACTAGCCCACCTTCCCTTCCCTCCTCACAAAAAAGAATTCTCTCAACGACATAATGAGATTCATGCACAGGTTCTCAGCCAACCTAAATACACGATGATCACCACGCTTGCCTTTTAGTGTGGAGAGAATTTTCGTAACATCATACATCAATGTCTTGCTCTTCCCTTGGTACCTACAGTAGCACTAAAATTATTACATGGATATAAGATACAGAGAGAGAGAGAGATGAGCATAAGTCATGTGCAGGCTGAACCACTTAGGCTGAGTTCACCTTGGCTCCCCAACAGAGGTCTCCATAGTTTCTTAGTGTACATGTGATGAAAAGACGTAAAGTGTGGTTGATACTAAGGGTGGTTTTCATAATTAGGTATACTCATATGATGAGACTTTGTAGCATCTGGCACATGGTTGCAAGGTGCCATGTGGGCATAACAAGAATATTAAGAATATTAAGAATATTGCAGTTACATCTGTGGTATTCTCTTTCCATCCATCGTAACTCAATAATATATACTAGATTAAATGTATTAAGTTTAAGCAATATATATCTTTCTGTGTATCAAATTATCATGTCATTCAGCGTATTATCTAGTAGTTAATCCAAATAGTAGCTTACAAGCAAAGCAGGACTTTGTAACAAAGGGCATACCACAATACCACATAAGATCTTTTACTCTACGACATGTATCCATTCAATTTCATCTCAGATCTTTTTTATTTTGATATTCTTTTTCCTAGGTTTCTTTTACTTTTGCTTTATCAAGAAGAGTGTTTGGTTTTTAAATCCAACATGAATGTTTTAATAATCTGTCCTTGACGTTAACATGGTTAGTACACATGAGGCTATTTTTTTTCTATTCTCACTAATCTGGCAACAAGATTTACAAATTGGTTTGTTTATGTCCCCAGACCCAGATTCCTAGCTGGCTCATCTACCAATGGATGAACATGCTTGTTGACAAAGAGAGAAAATTAAGGTGATCGATTTAATATAATGTGAATTGTTAGTTAAATGCGAGTAATTCTCAAATATGGAAACTAGTCCCAATCACCTGTATAAAGGAAATAACCGATAGTTGAGAATTTCAAGCATTAAAAGTGTAGCTGCAGGCTTATTAAAAGTTTCAGAATTCCTCTGATGCAGATGCTGCAAAATTTTAAGACATATTACAAGAATTAGCAAAAAGGAATAAAAGAAAGACGCTATGATGAAACAAGAAGCAAAAAACACCCACATCAAGCACATTCACGTGTGCAAGGATAGGGAGTATCACCCCCGTTACTTAGCTTACAAGGTTCATATTGAAGACAGGACACTGTTAAATACAGAGACAGATTTTCTTTTCTTTGGGGGAAGCATGAAGAAACTTAATAAACTTGTGCTTGATTTGACATATGGGTGGGTATCTATCATGGAAACGTGATTATCGAAACAGTGATGCATGAAAAATGTACAGTGATATGAATCTCAAGAAGCAATGGAGCTTACACTTAAATGTGAGCGGAACAATGAATGAGGTTGAATAAGCAGCAACCTAGTATATGTTTCGACCATGGCAATGTTAGGTACATACTGCATTAAATGCAAAGAATAAAATATCAGAACATAGATTAACTTAATAATGTTGTACATAGATATTCTAATGTGCCAAACATATGAAAAATGACTAAGATTTCAGAACATGAAAAATGGGTGTGTCATTTTGGTTATGAGCATAACCCACGGTCGTCTTTGATACAGTGCCCCCAGGGTTCAGCTCTGGCCACAAAATTTTCTTGGCTTCCAGATTCGACCTGGTTCAGCAGTGGCACCAGCCACTTCCAAAATAATGTGAAATATAAGCTTACTAAGCCATGATCAGTCGGTGTAGAGAGAGAGTTGATCAAAATGATCAGAACTTCCCCTTCCATCACCACCCATTGGCAGTTTGAATTCCTGAAGGATGTACTGACAGTATCCTCGTCTTTATCATTTTCATTGTCTCTTCTCAGGGTGCAATTTACCCACTCTCAGTTTGGTACGCATACATAATAGTATGAACCAGTCTCCAATGATTAAATCAAACTAGCACAGATTTTACATGGCAGGTAGCTCATGTACAGAAGAGCTTAGATTCAAGCATGAGTTTGCCTCATTAAAGAACTGAAGAAACCAAAAAAAGCCTCCTCCAGCCAAGCTCGCACTCTCACTCAATGGCATCTCATGATCAACCATATATCATGCATATTAAATATACACAATTGAAGGGCCATTGCATTACTTGGCTTTATCTACAAGGAATGCAAAATTCTTTACCAAGTTCAAAAAAAGAGAACAAAGTGTCATGGTTATATTAGGATCTCGGGAAACTGCTTGCACGTTAAATAGCAAATTTCCCCCAACCTCAACCAACATCTATATATAAGCCCCCACAGAAGAAAACTATAAAAGATTTTTCTCACATTGTACCAAAAGAGACCCGAGTTATTGGCAGAAAGTGACACGGTGAACAAATTGGCATGGTTATATCAGGTTATTGGGGCACTGTTTGCATATTGAGTGGCAAATTTCCCCCAACCTCTACCAAATTTTAAATATAGGTCCCCAAGAAAAAGTAAATATTTTTTCTCACATCGTAACCAAGAGAGACCTGAGTTATTGGCAGCAAGTCATACAGATTACCTGTCCAGAAAACATAGCATCTTCCATCTGGAAAGCCAGTTTCAGACACAAATTAATTGAAAATCCTGACAACAGTGATACTGGTACAGGATTAACCTCCCGCATCACTGAAATTTTCTCGTTAGCCTGTAGATTTGGTCCTGGTAATTCTGCATGCCCAGCAGATGTTAACCAAGTCATCACCATCTCGCAAGCAGGTTGCGCCATAGTGTAAGACACAACCCAAAACATACCAACTGATCTGTCGTCCAAATTCATATAGTCCATCATATGATCCCCTGAAAGGAGGGTAATTAGTCAGCAAAAACCTGCTACAAGGCAAACTGAAACCGACAAGGAACCCTAGTTAAATGGTTGCAAGTCACATTTACAACCCTAAATTGTAAAAAGGATTTGCAAGACAAAATTAGGTTAGTGGCACTTCTATCCTGAGGTTATTGGTGATAGCTCATAAAAAATTACCCATATGTTTATATAAGAATCCGGCTATCTCGCAAATGGAAGTTATGATAAAAACATAACTTCAAATTGGAGATGGCAACAGTTCGATTCAGTAAACATAGCCTTGTTCATATTTAGCATGTCATCAAAAATATTTAACAGCTTGCAATCACATGTATCCACGTTGATAAAACCCTGCTAACCATACTTCCTAATTATGCCTCCAGTAATAGTCGACAATTAACAGAGACATGAATTATCAGCTTTATTATGTCCCTTATTGCTGGCAAAAGCACAAGCTGCTTTATAATATTACAAATGCCAAAGCCTTCGGAGATGGTATGCTGTCGCTCACTACATTAAGTGATCAAAAAACTCCAACACATGATAAAACTGTGTAGAGCATATGTAACTGATTCAAAAAGACTTCATGCAGCACTGTTTGTGAATAAGATATGTATACAGTATACCTTTACTTACTTGCCTCCACCATTCATCAATTTGCTTTCCTTTATGAAGCTGCTCACTATTTAAATATTCTCTGGTTGATGAATTCAGTGACCAAATGCGAAGGGTCTGACAACTGGTAATGAAGTCAAGTAGGATACTTTGGGGGTTACTGGAAACCGAGCTTATAGCTTCTTTATGAAATGACAAAACTTTTCTGGTCGTCTCCATCTACAGATGTAAGTGGATTTTTAGTCAAACATACAATATATAACGTGTGTCCCAACCCAGTATCATAGCAGCACTGTAACAGACTGAATTATGTATAAAAAAGAAAGCAAATGCATGGCTACTAAATCTGAAGTTCGGTACATATCAGATGACCTTTCTTGAATCTGTGTTTAAAGCGCTCATTACAAGCTCAGCCCGAATAATCTGCGCAAGCAACCATGTGACGTGATTCGTCCTCAGAATTTGGTGATCTTCCTCACTTATGCGTAAAACTAACCTGTCCACAAAATCAACAAAATCTATGCAACCACTTTTCATGAGAAAAAAGAACACATCTGAATAGATAAGCCACTCCTGCCAGCAATTAGCATCTGCAACATGGGAAAAGACGAGTCAAATAGTGAAAGAAAATTTGCAGAGACTTCTCCACTAATGATCATAACTACAAAAAATACAAAACAAGCACAAACCATATCCTACCCCTGATAACGATTGTAACATGCACGCAGCGCATGACAGAAGAAATATAACTGAGATATGCATACAAGGACCTAATTCAGGATACCGGTGGTGGAGACAGAACACTTCTCTGTGGAAATAGGGTTACACTAGGGATTGGCACCAACCCCATTCCTCCTTGCGGTGAATATGGATAAAATCTCTAGGGGAGTGTACCATGGTGTATATCATTTGCTGACAACAATGCTCTGGTAGCATAATAGACGAAGAGAGATGTGTATGTTAAGTTAGAGCAATGGAGAGAGGTTTTGCAAGCAAAAGGGTTAAGCAATTGCCATTCAAATACATAATATATGTAGAGAAACTTCAGCGGCAAGAACAACAAAAAGGGGATAGAAGTCAGCATTGGAGAGCAAAGGGTACCACAAAATGATAGTTTCAAGTATTTGGTATCTATGATTTTAAAGGAGGAAGCGGTTGAGGAGAACATTGCACATCGCATCAAGGCAGATTCGCTAAAGTGGATGGCGGCACAAGAGATTTGTGTGACAGGAAGGTTAAGTTAAAATTAAAGTACAAATTCTACAAGACGGCAATCAGACCAGCTACGTTGTATGGATCAAAATGTTGAACAGTGAACATAAAAAGATGAAAGTCGCATAAATGAGGATGTCAAGGTGGACTTGCGGCCAGCCTATGTTGGATAGGATACCCAATGAGATTTTTTGAGAAAAACTAGGAATTGTGCCCGACTCAGATAAGTTGAAAGATGGAAGACTGAGGTGGTTTGGGCATGTTTGTAGGAGACCACGGATGGCACCTGTTAGGAAGGTGGAGTGTCACAATAAGGGAGATGAGGAGGTGAGCCAGGCTGAGGAGGACGTGGGATGAGCAGTTGAAGCTGGATATGGAGACGTTAGTTCTTTCCGAGGGCATCATCTCAGAAAAGAGTTCTTGGAGGTGGCGGATTAGGGTAGTTGATTGCAAGTAGGAATGCTGTTGATGGAAGGGTTGGGAGGGTCAACGGTGGGTTCATGGGAGAGTCGAGTGTCATCAGAAAGGTTGGTGGTTTCCTTTGTTAGAAATAGGGAGTCTCTTTGGTATGTTTTATGTGCTATTTAGCTAAATAGGCTCTTTGCATTCTTTTATAATTTTGACTTCATAGAGATAAAAAGAACACATCTTTTACATATATGTGGCCTATATTTGTGCTTTATAGTTTGTTTCTTATTTTTTTCGCCATCAGGGGTCTTTTCAGAAACAGCCTCTCTTTCTCTTGGGACAGAGATAAGGTATGCGTATATGTTACCTCCGGCACCCAAATCGTGCCCCCGGGTGGGATATACTATGTCGGTTTGGTTTGGTTTAGACATGCTGATAAAATGAGAACATTGTAAATAAGCAAAAAATAAAAATTATAACAAATAAAAACCTGCCAAGTAACTGATCTTAGTAGAGAAATTAATAATGTGAGTGAGTATGTTGCACTTCCCAGCTATGATCGCCTTATAACAGAGAGGAGTTTTCAGAAAGCAAGAATGGAAAAGTCATGTTTGGTTACATTTTAGGAACAGAAGCAGTCCATTTCCACAAAAAGACTGCTAACAACACATACTAGTCTGTTTGTTGATGAATATATATTTATGACCTCCTTGGAGAAAATATCTCCAATGGAAATTCTGGGCAACTAGATTGCCCCAGCAGAGTTGCTCTGGTTCTGACAGTTGTCGAGTTCTAAGAACTTTGCAATCAACAAGATAGAAATTGTACAACATATACAGTATCAGAATAGAGTTCAGAGTGGATATCCTCATAACAACACATTTCAAGGCATACATGTGTCAACAAAGTAGCATGAACCGTTACCTGTATTTGTAAGCATCAAGAGTTCAATAACCCTGTCAATGGTTGCCTCACAGATCATGTCAGAACTAAAGACAGCACCTGGAGTTGGTCCTTGTGAATGCACTCGATGACAAGGTGCCACAAGAAGCACACGCCTCCACCAATCAGGTGATGGAGTATTTCGAAGGGCATGCCTAATACAACGCATAGCTCTATCCCAATCAAGACTTCCTCTCTCAATCGAGAAAGCAATATCCTACATCCATAATAAGTGATCATTCAAAGCATTTCATTTTGGGATAACTCATTTTCATTCTTGCCAGTCATCACAAACAGTGTCTACTGACATCAAGCCTTTATATAAATAACTAGTTTTCCCACTCAATATTGCATGGAGTTAAAGACTATTTAAATGGGGAACACGTGTATCTAACAGTCCTTATTTAGTATCATTTTACTTCCTTACTAATGTGGCTTCATTATATGCAAGACAAAAATGTATGTCTAACTTTCAATTTGGAAGGACGAAAATATTCAGAGTTACAATTTACAAAGTGCAAGAGGACTAAGCCCATAATTCAAAGTGCATACAGTACTCATAGGTTACATCTAAGATCCTGAAGGGTACATTCTTTATGCTCATTCATACTCGGATGATCAAATTTTATCTTGGCCCAGGTGGTGTGCAAATAATCTCATCGTGAAAGTAAGAACATGGCTTGCCAGTTGCCAAGGTGTGCCTTTCCACCACTCTAGAGAGTAGCAATGCCTTAGGAAGATATTTAAGCTTTAATTGGAAAATGTCCAGGTGTGGTTTGATGGAGAGTGTGAGATCCAGTGTTTTCAGATGTGGTGCTTACCAACCGTTAAGAGACCTCAACTATGCCAACAGACTGTGTGCAATCCTAGACGAAATGACAGGATAATGAATTGAGCAACCAAGAAGGCTACCCTCCTTGCCAAGCATGAAAATTCTATATGTCAATGAGGTTCTTCACTTGTCGATTTGTTTCTCTAGTTTTTGTTTTCTCTCAAAATCTTGAGAAACAAAACATCACTCTTGCTAATACGATCCATTGCCTACTTGATACTATCTGGGATATCTATCAAAAAGTATTAAGTGAAAGCCCAAAAAACTCATGACATCAAAAAATGTGATTACCTCCCCATGCAACGGTTCTCCAAGCACACTTGGGTATGTAATAGGTGAGTATCTTAGATTTGCAGTTGATTCACCTAACATATTAATTGCAGCCTGACACAGAAGACGTTGATTCCCAAACGTAGGGCAGTGAAGATGCTGATCTAACATTTGCATGTGCATGGCCATCATATCTCGTCTCCTGTGAACCTCCAAAATGAGTGTAAAGAGTGCCTCATCATCAGGTAGATTTTCTATAAACTGTAGTCCACTTCGCAATAGCTCATAAAAGGGTATACGGCATTTGTTATCCTCAATCAGCATCCAAACCACGTCTAAACACTTATGTAGCCATTCAAATAAGGCCTTTTCCCGTTTCAAAGATTTTACTCCATCAACCTCATCACTCCCTTGTTGCCATTGATCCCAGTTTACCAGCCAATTTAGCATGTGATAGAAAATATCAGCATGGGTAGTTGGCTTTAAATTGGCTTCCAAGGCAGAAAATATTATCTCGCAAGATAACTTACGCAGAGTACTTATGGCAGAATCTCTCCTAGACATGTTACCTCTTGCTGCAGCCTGCTGTCCAGTGCTGTTGATATCGGATGATTTTACAGGCGACAAAGCTGTACATGATGGTTCATTTGCTGATTGAGATGGGGATCCAATTCCATGAACTGAAATTAAAGGAGATTCCGGATTTGGAGACTGAAAATTAGAGAAATTGAGAGCCACAGCAGACGATGGTAACATCCCAGCGTTCGATAAAGACGTAGAAGAAACAGCAGGCTGTGGCGAAGCTGCAGAAGAGATACCCACCGACATCTCTGCAGAGGTGACAGAAGAAAGAAGAGATGGTAGAAAAGAATCCCAACATATGTACCCAACACTGTACAAACCATTCAAAGCAAAAAGAATAAACTCTGCTCTCGGTGCATGACCACTACACTGGATAACCAGAGACACAAGCACAGATTCCACCACAGTACGCAATTGGTCATGATCCTGAAAAGATAAACCATAAACTACCAATGTTTACATTTAAAATGATTGAGTAAATGCAAGTGAAAGGATAAAAAGCACAATGCAAGCAGGTTACTTTCTGTAGTTAGAAACTTACAGGAAACTGATTCTGAAGCTGCTGAAAATCTGAAAGAAATTGTCCATTGCATGGAGGAATATCTCTATTCAGAGCAGTAACTCTCTTCTGTGTCTTATTCCTGTAGTTCGTTTTCATAAATAGTGCCCATGTATCACAAAATTATTAACATGAAATATGCAAGAAAATCATTTCATAAAAGAAGTTACAATAACTTAGATTATAGCTTTACCTTCTTAAAGGCTACAAACCAAGATAGGGTGGCAGTCTAATATAACAACATAGTGATAAACAAATTAGAAACAGAGTCACAAAATCTTGTCCTCGTAGAAGTTTCCTTGTATATTCCTTTTAATGTCCCCTCCCTAGGTCTCTACCATATTTTCAAGGAGAAGACTTTTTGTATTCCCACTCGTGAAGCTTATTTTGGAAAAAGAAAGCAGGGTAAGTTTCCTGAAGACAGGTTAATCAAATGAATATAATAGTGCTGGAAACTTTCCAAGCAAGTTATGACCCTCAATCATAGAACATAATTTGTGAAATACAGACCAAGTAGACCTGAATTCATTGATTAAATTAAAACTTTAAATTTAACCAGAAGGCTTTGGAGACCTGGGCAAATCATGGCTGCCTGGGTTTTCCAAGAGGTTCAAAAGTCACTACCATGGACTTACAAAAGGCTCAAAAGTCACTACCATGGACTTACAAAAGGCTCAAAAGTCACACAACATATGAGACTAGTATATGACCCCGCCCCAAACCCAAAATAAACACATAATAGGAGACTAATTTAATAACCTCCAAATCAACTGAATGGTAGTTGGTTTTTGGTATAACCCGCAACTGTAGACTTATCAAAGGCTCATAAAGTACACAACATATGAGAGTCGTATGTCAACCCCCATTCCAACTTAAATGCCTAGCATCCTCGTTAGGCATAAACAAAAACCTAAATAAAATCACATTATTTATATATCAAGGGTCTACAAATCAACTAAAAGACTAAAACCACGGTGACTTACAAATGGCTCGTAATTCATACTTACATTGATCTTGTACACAAAATATATGCATAGGCATCAGTAGTTTGAGGTTACTATACTACATTGATAAAAAAAAACATAAGGTCATCCTTCATTGAGAGTTGCTTCACTTGGTAGCTCAATATTACTTGTGATTCTGTCACTTCCCTTCCAAACCATCTTAGATTCGTCTTTAGGTGTAACTAACAATTTCAAATGTAAAATCTACTTTGAACAACGTACTTTAAGTATATGCTACATAAGTTACTTCCAGCCCTATCACAAACTTCTGTTTTCCAAACGTACGCAAACATAGTCGGGCAGATGAAACAGAAATGTCCGATTTGAAATTCAAAACAGGGTGTTAACTTACGGAGGTTCTCGGATCAAATCATCTGATTTATGGCGGCCATTTCTCTGCAAGTATTAGAGTTGATTAATAGATTAAAAACATAATGTGTAGATGAAATCCTAAAGATAAATGTAAGAAACGAATGACTCCAATACAACTGAATTCTTTCCTTTTTGTAAATTTCAAAGTGGAATGCTCGTTTGGTTTATAAAGAATAGAACATACACCGAGATAGAGGTTAAAGAGGTCCACGATGGCGGGTCTGGCGGGGTGAAACTGGAAAGCTCTCGACGCAGAAGACCGGTGGTGGCTCTGATCACCCATGTCCGACGGATTTGGTGATTGAGCGGAGGTGGTGATTGTTAAAGGGATACCACCGCTGCCGCCGCAGCTACTAGTTGTCGGAGTTCTTAACATTTGTACCAGTAGTAATAGAAAATTAGTGGACAGTTTGGTGGTGGGCGTCCCCGTCCCCGTTCATCCCCAAATTCAATTGTATGGAATCGGAAGGGTTTTAGAATTTCATTGGCGACTGTTGTAGACTTCCGTTACGTTTCAATTCTCCTGTTGGTTTATGGGATTCTTCATAAAAAATAAGAATATTCATATATTTTATTTATAATTAGTTACATGAATTCAATCATAAAATTTTAATAAATTATAATTATGCACAATTTATTTATAGTCTCGAATTTTAAGTAATATGCATCAATAAACAGTACTTTATACATAAAAATATTTTTTAAAAATATTTTTCAAATGTTTTATAAACAACCCTTTAATTTAGAATATGTTTGGCTAATTAGTTAATAAACTAGCTGATAAATAAATTGTGTTTGACAAAACTAGCTGGTAATAATATAAAATGATGTCAAAGACCTTCCAGCCTAGTGGTAAAGGCTTGGGCATGGCATAGTCATGAACCCGAGTTCGAGCCCTGGGAGGGGAGTGTTGGCGACATTTAAGTGAGGCCATGTTTAGCCTCCAAATTTGCCGGGGATTAGTCGGGCTTTGACCCGGACACCCTTACCAAAATATATATATATATATATATATA
>NC_037539.1:2536460-2554158 GCF_001531365.2 Cynara cardunculus var. scolymus
TAATATTTAAATTTTATTAATATATTTTTTATATTTAATATTAATGATGGTTATAATTGAAAAAAGTGACAGTAAGTTGTTAAAATGTTATTACAATTTACAAATAACATTTCAAGAAGCTAACTTATAAGTTATCTTATTTTTGTCAAACAATGTCTTGCACTTCTTTTGATTTATTAAATTTCCTTCTTTTTCCTTCAAAGTATTATTTTTTCTTCTTTATTAATGAGCATCTCCTATGGGGTCAATTTTGTATCATGATAAATCAACCAATTTTTATATCAATCGTACCAATTCAATTGGTACCAACCTACTTGGTTGACAGTATCATATCAACCATCTAAACTTGGTTGGTACGTGGTATTAGAAGTTATGTACCACAGTAATACCATATCGCACCGATTTACTTCTTTAATTAACCGTAAGAGGACATGGGTCATTATCTTGTAGACTGCAAGTATTGGGAAACCATATTTCACCTCTCTATCTCTCTCTCACTTCTTGCCGAGTAATTAACACAAACCCAACTTGTTGGTCATGTGTCGAAATCTTATAGACTGCGATAGGATATTTTTTTACTGTTTGACAATTGTTTTTTTTTTATTACTTTTTGGCAACTTGTTTTTATCACTTTCGTGATTCTTGTTTTAATGTTTTAAATAAATTCTGATTTTTGTCAAAAAAAATGTTTCACACCGCAAGCAAAAGTAGCTTTGCGGTGTCATATTTGATAGTAAGTGGACATTTATATTAGATTTATCTAAAAAAATGTTCAATGTTATTAGTGATAACGATAATATAATTTTTTTAAATTTAAAGATTTATATCATCTTTTCTGGGTTTTTTTATATAAAATATTGAAGAATTTGTTGAAAAAAATGTTAAAAACTTTATTACTTTTTCCTGTTTTAAAGAATTTGTAGGATATTCAATATTTTTTTTTAAATAAAAAATTTAAAATAAAATCTTACATTCAAGACTTTAATGGTTTATTATTTTAACATGATTTATATTATTAAAATATTTAATGTATTTAATATATCAACAAATTTTAAAGAGATCAAATAAATTGCTAAACAATTTTTATATAAAATGATACTTTCCAACAGATTTATATATAAAATAATAATTTCCAACAAACTTTGCATAAAATATAATTTCCAACAACTTTTATGTCTTTTTCTTAATTATTTTTCTAAAACAATAAATAGATGAAAGTATTAAAAATAAACTTATTTTGTAACGTTAAATAAATATAGTTCGGTTTTGACCCGTCCAATATGCATACCGATCTCACCATCAAAAACTTGAATCAACTATTAGTGACTCAATCAAATAGCCATTGTTGCATTAAGAGCATCTCCAACTCAACACTAAAAACACAAAAATGAACGTGTTTTCATCTCTAACTCATCACTAAAACACTAGGAAAACAAGTGCAATAAAGTTGGTCTTTATATTTAAAGGTCAATAAAATTGAATATAATATTCAGTTTTTATAAGAAAATAGATTATTTTATTATTATTATAATATATTAAAAAGTTTTTTTGTGTTTTTTCAGTACGTTGGAATTGATTTTTTTTGTGTTCAATAGACCCATCATTTTTAATATTTTATTTTCAATGGTTGAATTAGAGATGGTTTAAATTGATTAGACTTTACTTAAAAAAACAGATTATTTTCTTGTTGAGTTAAATACTTTCTGTTTTGTTGGAAATATTAAAAAACAAATTTCATTTTTTACCATTAAATTAAAAAAAAAAAAAACTCAAAATTTGGAGTTCTTTTTATATTCTATCTTATGTTTTATATATTCTAAATAAATTAAAAAGATTGAAATAAAATAAAATATTTGTTTTTGTTATCTTAAAAAATCTGTTAGAAATATTCTAATAACCTAATTAATAAATTAATCGAAAAAATTAGCTAATAAATTATTTATATTTTATAAAAAGAAGTTTGGTTTCTTCTCGTTTCTTTTGTCACGTTTTACATATGTGTCGTTTTTCCTTTCTCTAGGTTTTTGTATATTGTAAAATCTTTTTTTACGTTTTATTTTATGTTTGTTTTTTAATGTAAAATGACCTTAAATAATAAAGTTAAAAATATATAATTGACATAATTGGAAGAAAATTACCATATAATTTATTGAAAGTAGTTTTTCAAAACAAAAATAAATAAATAGGCCATGACTAATCAAACCAAACATTTTTTATCAGTTTAAAGAGTGAGTTATATTGTTTTATCTGATTATTGACTTGTTTTTTTTCAAGTATATAATATTTATAGAACAAATAAACTCACACACCCTCTTCAACTTTAGTGAGATTTAAACATCTGACCTCCAAGGAGACTAATGACTCACATACAGCTAGAGGTTAACTAATTAATTTGATGTCAATTGCAATATTGATTTATTTGATTATTTTGTTAGACATTCGAACAACTAATTGTGTAACTAAATGATAAAAACATATCTAACGTCATATTCGTAGCAAAAAGTGTGAAAACATGATAAAATGAATGAAATATAATAATATAAATGTAAATTAAATTAAATTAAATATTTGTTTTCTTTTTAATTTGTTTGGCTTCAGTTTTAACTATAGTTTGTATATTTTTTAGCAGAGAATATGGAAAAATCGTTTTAGTAGTAAAAATAAAGTATTAACTACACTTTTAATTACATTCGCTGTATCAAATCCATGTAGCTGTAAATATGTGTTTTATGTTTCTAACTTCTTTACTGTTTCCATTTGAATTTCCCTCCATGTCACTAGTAACATGACTTTCTTTTCCACAATGCAACTATTTATAAAATATAATATAACTCGGGTTTCCAGTGATAATAGCATATATATTCTTTGTGTACGACCCTATTAGTTTACATACTCATTGGTAGTGTTTTGTATAACAGGTGTCATGAAGTATAAAAACTTATAATTAAAATTTATTAAAGTACATAAACTAATCAAATTATATAACTTATATAAACAATTCATTAGAGGTAAATTGGTTATTTTATCAGTCTTGTCATGTTTAGTCACGTTTTAACAAACATTGAACAACTGTTTTGTTTAAGTATCAAACGCACCCATAAGGTGCTTTTAGTAAGCTGGACAAGACATACTAGAAAGGAGATAATTCTTTCATGTATGACAAGACTTTTATGGAACAAACTTATGTTTTCACCAATATAACCCCAAAACAATACTTAATTCTCTTCTAAAATATCAAATATGTCTTTTTCTTTACATTTTATTTATTTGATTCTATGTCATTTAAACTTTCATTTTACTGTTCTTAAAATATTATATTTTTATGGTTTCTATATTTTGATTAATTAATGTAGTTCATAAATATTAATAATATA
The DNA here is from genome assembly GCF_001531365.2 of Cynara cardunculus var. scolymus. NCBI lineage: Eukaryota > Viridiplantae > Streptophyta > Magnoliopsida > Asterales > Asteraceae > Cynara > Cynara cardunculus. The sequence goes on from NC_037539.1 coordinate 2,539,835, forward strand.
GAAAATGTATAAAATAAATATTGGAAACTATGTAAATGTTTTAATTATTTTGATGAAAACTTTCTGATAATAAATTTTGTTTTATTAAATATTTATTTGATTATAATTTGATAAATTACATAATTAATCAAAATATATAAACAACTCATTAGAAGTAAACTGATCATTTTATTTATTTTGTCTTGTATAGTTATGTTTTAGCAAATACTAAATAATTATTCTGCCATGTCAAGATACCAAAAATACCCATGATGTTAAATTGAAAACATTTCATTTATGGAAAATTAGATCAAAATTACCATAAATAGGGAAATAACGTAATAAACGAAGAGGTTTGTTTATATGCACATAGTTGATGTGCTAAGAAAGAACCGAAAGGGTGACCCATCTGACCATTTAATCATGATCCTTGGTTACAACAATAAGAGGGCGTTTCATTCGCATGATAATTTTTGAAGAAATGAAACATGTCAAATAATTTGAAATTTAAAATGAATTGAAATAAAATATTATCAAGTTTGACCATGTATTTAATTGACATAAATGAAATATAATATGTCTAATGAATTGAAATTTATGTGTTTGGTTTGGAAGATAATTTGAATGAGGATCAGGCACACATCTTTATCGTGGACCGCGGTTCACCTTAACAAAACGGGAGTAGAATAGCATGCACTAAATCCCAGCCGTCGGATTCATGTGTCTCTGACATATCCGCTTCCACTTAGTTTTTTACATCACTTTTATTTTGTCCTTTTATGTGAACAGTAATGTGTATTCGATTTTTTAATGTTTGAATATTTAAGAAGTGTATTTTATTGGTATTCCATTTTATTGGTATAAAAATAAGGTCAATCTCTTTTTACGTTATAAATTGTTAACAATTTAAACCATAAAAGTTAATTAATAAAAAATAACCTTTTCTCTCTCCTCTCGTATTTCTTGTCTTCATAACATATATGCATACATGTATAACTGGATGTGCATATAAAATAAACATAACTTGTTGACACTTTTCATAAACACTTATAAATACTTTGTGAACAATTGTTTTTAAATTAGTGATTTATAATGGATATCACAAATTATGGAGTTCTCCCTCGTATTATATATATATATATATATATATATATATAAGATAGGGAGAGACAAAGGGGGAGGTTTATTTCCCAAACATGAAACAAGTTCATTAAAATTTCATACTCATATACAAAAGAACTTAATCTATAAAAGTATTATATGAAACAATTTCATAATATTAAACAAATTCATGAAGCAAAATCATTAAATTAAACAACAAAATCAACGGATAAAGGTGAGTTGCACAGTTTATACAAATATCAGTGGTTTGTGTTTGATATGTCACTTATATAACCTTTTTTGTGATGTAAATATTATCACATGTGATGATAGATTACTTATATTCATAACATATTATCATATGTGACATGTACAAAAATTCACATAGTGGATCATAAAGATCATATGTGATATGTAACATATCATATGTTAAACGAAGTCTATCACACATGAATTAAACGTGGATCCAAAAAATTTGATTTTTTTTTATCAAAGTATATCTAAAAAAAGGTTATATAAAACTTCCTATAATAATTTTGAATTTATTAAATTAAAAATAAATAAATCTAACAGATATAATTAGATTTTTGAAGATTCATCCAATTCAAAATGATAATTATCTTAATTATGAATCTTTTATGCTATTTTTAATTAATGAATTATATGGACCATATTTCTTCTTTTACTCTCGCAAATTAGTTAGTTTATCACATGACCCTCCTCTTATGTGTGTGTGTGTGTGTGTGGAGGTTCAAATGAGAACACTCATGTTTTGCAAAAATGCGATAACACTCATATCACATGTGATAATACACGTGAGGGGGGTTGGTGGGTGCGGATGACGTATCTTGTGCCCTAGGTTGTACCAAAGATCGTTTGCATATTTGATTTAGCATCACATGTGATAGATTATAGTGTCATATCAAGGACATTCTTACCAAGTGTGATAATATACGTGAGGGGCTTAGTCGTGTACAAGTGACTTGACCCGCAACCTAGGACACTTCAAAGGTTGTATGCATCTTTGATTTAGTATCACATGTGTATCATATGTAAAAACATATGGTATAACATATTCACATGTGATTGATTTGTAGTAAAAGGGTGTTCTCACGTTCCCGTAAAATGAACGTGTTATTATTTGACTCTTTCCCTGTATATATGTATGCATACATGATCTATGAGACCGGTTATAATAAAAATGCTAAAAATCTTGATAAGATAAAAAGGGAAAGCTAATATGTAAAGATGAACTGACAATACACATAACTCATACAGGTTCACATATACTTCTTCAAATCGATTTTTTCAATGATTCACATACGAACATTTCTTTAATCATCATTTTCTTACTATCTCACGATATTTAACTTTCCTATTCGAACTTCCCATTACTATTTATATATGTATTTTTTTTTGTAAGGGTGTCCGGGCCAAAGCCCGACTAATCCCCGACAAATTTGGAGGCTAAACATGACCCCACTTAAATGTCGCCAACACTCCCCTCTCAAGGCTCGAACTCGGGTTCATGACTATGTCATGCCCAAGCCTTTACCACTAGGCTGGAAGGTCTTTGACTTTATACATATATGTATTTTGTAGGGTTCAGTTCAAATAAGAATGCTAAATATTGTGATAAGGTAATAAAGAAAGGTTAATATATGAATCATTAAAAAATATAAAAACAAATCTAATATTTATATTAAATCATATCTGCTAATCATTCTCGAGTTCTATTACTGCATATATTTATTATGGAATATATATGCCACAGAATAACAACATTCCAATCAATGTTGACATGAGAACATCGACCCTACACATAAAACTAGACACATTGTCATAAATGGTTTAGATTTTTTGTCGATAAATATGTATATTAAAACCACTTACTATGGTTGATGCTATGTACTGATTGCACCAACGTATGATCAAGAAATTAAATGGACAAATTAAACATGCAATGAACTGTTGAATTAATATCTACAACAACATTAAAAAACATCTATTGGAAAGAACGGAGCTTTCGATTGGTATTACCTACTACTGGATTTGAACCAATGACTTTTGAAATTTGCTGGACCTGCACGAACTTGTTGGAAATGGAGTATCGTGCTGGAGGTTTATGGCACTGTAAAAGCATCAAATTTAAGAACTAATCGTGGATTCGTGGCTAATGAGACACGACGGTTGCAATGTCCACATATGGAATTTACGAGCAAGATAATAACCGACCTTCATTGACTGAAAGTAATATACATATTAATCATTCGTCGGGCTTAGGAATTTTAAAGGGAATGGGGTTGTCATCACCTAGATGGCCCGATATATAATTAAAAATATCTCCATTCTCTGGATTTACATAGCGCATGTTTATAGTAAAATATATTTTACTTTTATCTGTGAAAAATTTAAATATTGTACTTTTTGGAGTCAATTTTGATTTAAGATTTACAGATAGTTAATGTCTAACAATGAACGGAAATGGGGAACTCACGGTCCACTACAATCCTTGACAGAGATGATGACGATTCTAATTATCGGTAGCACGATAAAGATACTAATAACCGGCTTAAACCCGACCCGTTGGTCTTCCATGTCCATCGGAAAAAAAGAAGACACTCCCAACAGACGGAGCCATTTGAAAAAAATAATAACACACTACTAATAAATGCCCCACCACACTACCACCCCATCCCCACCATTCTGCCATTCACACACCACTCTCTCTCTCTCTCTAAAGAACCCCCTTCTGTCTCCCCTATTTCTCTCTCTACATTTCTTCCTTTCTGGGTTCTTGGGGGCTGGGCTGGAGCGTTCATCAATGGCTTCTTCAAGATTAATGGCACTTTTCTTCCTCCATTTTCTTCCTTTAGCAGCCATAGCAGCAGACCAAGGTCAATCTCTTCTCTTCACTTGCTCTTCAAATCTTCAAATATATATATATATATATACATATATATGTATGTATATTGTGTCTCTTTGGCCTGAAATTACCATCTTTCACTTGAAAAATCATGGTTATTTGCAATTTTTAGCAGTTTTATTCCCCAAAAAAGAAATTTATCACATTACCTTTTCAAATTTTATATTCTTAGCCTAAAGTTTGGTTGTCATTACAGATGTATAATTAGGGTTTATAATGCCAAAGATCCAGAAAAAACTCATCAATCCAGAAAGGCATTGTCTTCATAAGCTATAAACCCTTTTTCTTCTTCTTCATACTTCTCACTGTAAACAAGTAAATTTCTGTTTTTTACTGTTCTAGAGAAAGAAAATTACAGGTTATACATATATATGTATGTATAGTGAAATTATATGTTTTACCATTCATGTACAACTCAGAAATCAACATTTTGCTCTTCAAAATTCTTCATCTTTTGAGTAGTTTTATTCCCCCAAATCAAAATTTTCACATACCCATTTTTCATATTTTTGAATTACAATCTAAAAGTTTGGTTGTTATAAGAGGTTTTATAATTAGGGTTTATGGAGTCAAGATTGGGCAAAAGCTCATGAACCCAGAAAGACATTGTCTGTATAGAAGCCATAAACCCTTACTGTTCATACCTGTGTCCATTATGAGTAAAGTTTTGGTTTTTACAGTTCTAGAGAGAGAGAAAGAGAGAGAGAGAGAGAGCTTCTAGGTCTATACTTTTGGTTGAATTTTTGTAACTTTACCTTAACTGACCTTCCTAGAATACCACCACTGAAGTACAACTCTTTATTTGTTATCTTTTATTTGATTTTTTGAGCATTAAAGTGGGAATAAGAGGACTATTAGAGATTCCATTTGGGTCCATCCAGATCAACTTTCAAGGGCGTTCTTGTCATTTTCTTTACTTATGATCTTATGGAATTTTTCATATAAAATTGTTAAACCCATCATTGCTCCTGATTCCTGAAAACCTGCATTTGCCCATCCTTTTGATTACCTAATTTTGATGATTGTTTCTTAAATTGTATGATATCTCTTAAGCAACTTTTGTCATTCATATGGAGAACATTCATAAAACTAGGACCTTAAGCCTGCCTGTTTAATAATCACCAAACAGTGATTGACCTTTTGACCATTCATTACAAAAGAATTGGATTTATATAAGGAGCTGGTTGGTTGGTTTTCCATTAAGTCCTGTCTAGATAAAGCAGTCTGTGTGGATATAGATGGGATGTTTTTTGTTTTGGAGGACTTTTTCGTAGATGGAAGGAGATTGTTTTCTTATTTGGGAGGGACAGGTTTGGAAAAAACTTGGCTTTCTGCATAAAGCTCCCCCAACTTACTGAATAAGCCACTTTTTATATCATTAAGTCACTATCAAACAGTTACTTAAAGCTGACCGAATAACCGAGTCCCATTAAGCTCATTAAGCTGCTAACAAACATGGAGGGTTTTTTCGGGAGTGGCAGGTTTGGAAACATTCCAAACCTCGTCTTTTTGCATAAAGCTCCCCTAGAAGCTTACTGAATAAGCCATTTTCTATATCATTAAGTCACTAGCAATCAGTCATGAATAGCCGACCGAATAAGCTGTGAGTCCTACCGTCCTATTAAGATCATTAAGCTGCTAACAAACAGGATCTAGATGTTATAATAGACGGCTTTATGGGACTTAAGTTTATATAAGACCAAAATATTTGTGAGTCCTGTATACAGGTGTTACAGTAATATGTTAAGACGTATTTAGGGATTCTAATAAGATCTGTATCGGTTTTTCCTTTCAGATGCTTTTGTAGGCGTGAACATAGGCACCTCCCTTTCCGACATGCCGAACCCGACTCAGGTGGTGGCCCTTCTCAAGGCTCAGCAAATTCACCATGTCCGCCTCTACGATGCTGACCAGGCCATGTTGCTCGCCCTTGCCGGCAGCGGAATCCGTGTAACCGTTTCCGTTCCGAATCAGCAGCTTCTTGCAATTGGCCAGTCCAATGCGACTGCCGCCAATTGGGTGGCTCGTAACATCCTTACCCATGTCCCTGCCACCAACATCACTGCCATATCGGTGGGGTCTGAAGTCCTCACCACCATTCCTAATGCCGCCCCGGTCTTAGTCTCCGCCCTACAGTACATCCATGCTGCCCTCGTTGCTGCTAGGCTCGATTCCCATATCAAAGTTTCCACCGCCCACTCTTCTTCGATCATCCTCGACTCCTTTCCTCCGTCCCAAGCCTTCTTTAACCGGACCTGGGACCCGGTGATGGTGCCGTTGCTCAAATTCCTTCAGTCCACGGGATCGTACCTCATGCTCAACGTGTACCCGTACTACGATTACATGCAATCCCACGATGCGATCCCATTGGATTACGCGTTATTTCGCCCTCTGCCGCCAAATAAAGAAGCCGTAGACTCGAACACCCTTTTGCACTACACTAATGTTTTCGATGCAGTGGTGGACGCGGCTTATTTCGCGATGTCGTATTTAAACTTCACAAACATCCCGATTGTAGTCACGGAATCTGGATGGCCTTCGAAAGGCGATTCCTCCGAGCCGGATGCCACGATCGATAACGCCAATACGTACAACAGTAATCTAATCAAGCATGTTCTCAACAACACTGGCACGCCGAAACACCCGGGCGTGGCCATCAGTACATACATTTATGAGCTCTATAACGAAGATTCTCGGTCTGGAGCAGTGTCCGAGAAGAACTGGGGCCTTTTTGACCCTAACGGGAGGCCGATTTATGTGCTACATTTGACGGGTTCAGGAACCGTGTTGGCTAACGACACCACGAACCAGACCTATTGTGTTGCAAGGGAAGGCGTGGACCGAAAGATGCTGCAGGCTGCGTTAGATTGGGCTTGTGGACCAGGGAAAGTCGACTGTTCGGCTATGTTGCAGGGTGCACCCTGCTACCAGCCCGATACTGTGGCTGCACATGCAACATATGCTTTTGATGCATATTATCACAGGATGGCTATGGCCGAAGGGACCTGCGATTTTAACGGGGTGGCTACCGTAACGACCACCGACCCAAGTAAGTTCGGTTCACATGCATAAGAACTGTTACTTCGTGCTTATAATGTCGTTTCTTTCATCGGTCGTCTTACTGAATTTTGTTTCTTTCAGGTCATGGCAGTTGCATCTTTCCGGGAAGGTAAAATAATCGAATACGATGCATTCTTTATTCATTACTTACAAAATTGATGTTATATTACCGCTCTACTTTTTCGTGTAGAGACCCGCCCCAAATTCATATACCGAGTTCGTTTGGTTTTGTTCGTTTTACAAAATTAACGTTATGGTTTTCGTGTCACCTTTTGTAGTAACGGGAGTAACGGCACCTTCATTAACGGTACATCTCTAGCGCCATCCACGAATTCAACTTCATCAGGTAGCTCATTGGCTTTCAACTCAAACGATTACGTTTCTTTTCGGAGACTTGTTGCTGTGTTACTCTGGGCCGCGGTGTTCTTGTAAATTGTCGGAAAAATTGGTTCTTGATTACCCGATTTTGTTCCTCCCCAATAAGCGGGGAGGAGGGTAAGGGGTGGCATCAAAGGTTCGAAACTCGTAGAAAAATGTCGAACTTAGGTTAATTCGTTTGTTGATTGTATTTGTAGAAACAAACGAATTGAGATTTGTTCTTCGTAATCTATCATTCTTGATTTTGTCGATTTTGCTTGATTTTATCATATGATGTTCATATTGGCTATTTTAGACGATTTCCCTCCATTCTAGGGTCAGTGTCTAGCCCCCATTCAAGTGGCCTCGATGGAGTTCCAAATCTGCTACACACTCGTGGGATCACAAAATAACGCTGAAACTTCACAACAAAACATTGTGAAGGTACTGAAAACACTGAACCTTCACAGCAAAACACCAAAGGTAATGTGCTCTGACGGGTCTCACAAAAACAATCGGGTTTCACATGATCTCAAGTCGTTTCCGCTTTAAGACAACTCTTTCAAATTTGATATTGATGAATACCATAATAACAAGCCTCACATACAAAACCAGAGGAGTTTGGAAGAAGACATTGCTTGTAAGCATGGTTGGTACAATAAGGCTTGTTACAGAACCCACATTTTGGCAGTTGAATCCAACAATCTTCACACAATTTATCTTCACAAGCTGCTTCGCTATCTTCGTCCTCGTTAAACCCGACACATTTCCCGCACTCTTCGCATCTCGAAACGCACGATTTACACCCTCGACAACCCCTCATCGTTCTCTTCCTCTCGCACGTTTCCAAAGGACAATCATACACCATCGTCACCTCGTCACATTTTGGACAAATTCCAACATCTATTTGGTCCGGCTTTAGCAACGAGTGGAGTCTTTGAAGGTGTTCTTTGGTGAGGTTGAAGATACCGTTTATCTTTAGGCTGGTTAAGGTGGCATCGTGTAGGTTTAACATCGTTACTGCTCCGATAATCCCTTCTGGTGTTAAGCCAATGCAGTGTTGTACATGTAGCTAAACGATAATTTTAAGTTAGACTCGGTCATAAAACTGAAGTAACCAAACAAGGGTACGTCATATGTAAATGTTCTAACAAACTGTTTTATATGACTTAATATTATAAGACCATATACTTATACATCAAATTAAATGTATTAACCACAAGGGTGATGTCTGATTGGTTTGAGCTTGGCTCCAAAGGTCAAAAGTACCAGGAGGTCCCAGGTTCAAATCGAAATAAAAATCCCCTTGTGGCCATGGAGGTTCAAATGCGGTGACTCCGGGCTATCTGCAAAGCAGGTGGTCGTCTTGGGATTAGTCGGCTCGCATAGCGGGTTTGATATCCAAGTTAATAAAAAAAAAGTCTTACAAAGCAGTCTATTAGAGCATTTACACGTATTTAGCGTCCTACAAAGCCGATCTTGTTGTAGTGATCGTAATTGAATCAATTTGAAGATCATGAGGTGATGATACCTTGTTAATATTGGGATTCATGGCTATGACATCTTGAAGCCCATGATCTGTAATCTTGGTACAGTTGATAAGAACCAGAGTATTTAGCCTTCCCGTTGCTTTCGAAGTTATCTTCATCAAAATTCCGTCAGAAATCCTTCTTTTTCGATGCTTTTCGTCCACCACGATGTTCAGCCATGACAAGATATCGTCGTTCAACGCATCTGTGAAGGATCTGCAGACTTCAGCCATGGCGAGAAGCTCGAAAAGTGGAAGATAAGGCAATACAAGATAAAAAGATTCATGGGGTTGTCCTGTGTTTGATGAATCTTGATTGGTTTCATGTGAAATCTCCATTTCCATGGCTGAAAATTGGTTCAAGAAAGTTGGATGGTGGTTTTAAGGTTAAGGAAGAACTGTTATTTGAAGATAAGAGTAACGAGTGGTCCATATTTGATACACGTTAGGTGATGTTGTTTGGTATGCAGATAGGACTGTACTGGGTTGATGTGAGTGATGCAGACGGATGAAAGAATTTTATGTTTTTAGGGTTTTAATTTGACATGGATGGTTAAGTAATTATTAATTTTTTGCAATTTTCCTCGTTTTTTGTTCCACTTTATTTTGGTGGAACTGCATTTTTGTTTTAACCAGTCCTGTCTCAATCTAAATATCACACAAAACGCAGGATAATCGAAAGAAAAATTGATCAAAATTATCAATATCTTCAACCAAATTCACTTTTTAGCCAATTTAAGCATCAGATTCCTATTTTAGCCAAAGTTTATGCAAATGCATTACGTATTTGTGTAAAACCTATTTTCATATAAAAAAGGGAAAAAAAAAATTCTTTTTGCAAATGAGGATCTCTATGCAAAATTGAGTAAAGATTTTTTGATATGAAAATAGGCTTTATGCAAATGCGTAAAGACATTTGTATAAACTCTTGCTAAAATGAGAATTTAATTGAAAAAATGACTAAAAAGCGAATTTGGTTGGGGAGATTCACTATTTTGGTCAATTTTCCCCCAAAAATGCAGTTTTGTCTCGGTCATATCCTACCTGATCAAAATGCACGTCAAAGGCAAACTAACAACATTTTGTTCTGTTATGTCTCATCCTACGTGCCAGAGTCGTTTCATACTCAAAGAATAAGATCAATTGACAAAAGGGTCATTAAGGTACAACACGATTAAGCTTCAAATTTCCAAAAGTACGACTTCCATTTCTTTTTTCGACCAAAAGAACATCAAAAGCTACAGACTCGTTATCTATGGAAACATGAAACAAATGATGGAACTCGGAACAAAATCTGAACCTTTAGGTCGTGGTTAGCGATCCATGGGCTCAACGACGGTCTTGAAAAGGAGAACGTAGACTTTGTTAATGGAAAAATACAAGAAACCTCCTAACGAATGCGTGACATACGAGCCGAAGCTGGTTCCCACGATGCAGTGCCAAGCCGGTCCATATGATGTGTCGAATTCCTATTAAACAAGACAACCGTCAAATACCATTATTCCAAAATAAATTATCAAATAGTCATTCGTCCGGTAGCATTCAAATTAAACATAGTCCCACTTTTTCAAAAGATCAAGCGTTCAATTCTCATCAAATTTGACAAATACATATAAATCTGACAATAAATGGTTTTTTTTAAAGTATATAATATTTATACACGACAAATAAAACAAATAAAGTCACACACCATTCTTACCTTTAGTGATGTTTGAACCTCTAAACTTCCAAGAGTGCAAATACCCTTTGTAGCTGGCATCAGTGTTAACATCAAAATAATTTATATATATTTTAATTAAATTGTTTGAAAAATATATAATAAAAAAGTATATTAATTCACATGTTTTAATAATAATAATAATAATAATAATAATAATAATAAATAATAATAAAAAGTAAAAAACAGGAAAAGTGTATTTATTATATTGGCCTAGAACTTGATGGAAACATGTCCATGAAAAGTTTCACACAATCCAATATTACTTTGTCCAGCCAACCTAAATTGACAGCATCCAGATTCCAAGCAGAAGAAAATATTGTCATTAAAAAATTATATAAAACTAAAAATAAAAATATTGTAATAAAAAACCTATATAAAAAAAATATTGTAATTTTTATGTAAAATAGTTGAATCAAAATTTTCTTTCATGACCACTTAATCATGAAAGTTTCTTGATCATTCAGACCATTTAATCATTCTGTATCAAATCATTCATTTAATATGTCATAATTGTCATGAAAAAGAATTCTAATTTTGTTTCTGTCAAATAGTATTTTAGAAATATAATAAGTAGTTAAATGTTTTTCTTATACCATTAGTTTAATAAAATATTAAAAATAAATTAAGACGTCTAAACGTTTAGTTTAATTGGCAAAGAAACAGAACAACTTTGTTCAAATACATTATATATTTGAGTTGGAATCTTATGGGAGACAGGTTTTGAACCCCTCCGTTAATCTCAACCGTTGAGTCAACTCTGAAATTTCTCATCATATGTGATTTCTAGGAGGCTGATTTCATTTGGACCGGTCTAGATTAGTGGTAATGAACATTTTGCTTAAATAGAATAAATTAAGATATTAAAGAAATGAAGTCAATCAAAAACCTCAAATCTCCATCATCAATTCATATCAAAATTGGACAAAAAGGCTAAAAGATGGCAATACCAGTAATGGTATTAAACAAATGAATCTCACAAGGTTACGAAAAAACTGAGACATAAACAAATGAATCTGACACCATAATAAACCAATTTTGACCATTTTCTTTGGATTTTTTCTGTTTGTTCCCCTTTAAAAAAAAAAAAAGAAAGATCTAAAAAGATGAAAAATTTACTATCTTTTCAGATGATTCTGACAATTTTCTGTTTATCCTTTGCAACAAACATTCTTTGGGATATATCATGTTTAAATACGATTATTTCAGGCTACCCGCAAAGCAGGATGTCCTTCTAAGATTAGTACAACGAGTTGGATATCTAAGTTAATAGAAAAAAAAGACAATCTTGGATATTCAAGAAAAATGATATTATTTGCATTCATAAATCAAGATTTAACCAACCCACAAAAGGTTTCTTGGGTTTTTGGAGAATTAAATCCAAAAATATGGTTTTTGAAGAATAATCTAATGAGATTCAAAGAATCAAAATGAAATGGGGTTTAGGGTTTCCAAAGCCTCTAGAACCAGATTTAAAGAACCCATAATGAAGAAGAAAGAAACACCCATGATTTGTTGTAATTCTAAATCAGTAAAAACAGAGCATACTCATACTGTAATACCTTTTTGAGGGCAAGGGCAAGGCGTTTGCTGTCAATCTTGATACTACCTCCATTGTTATTTGGAAGTGGAGAATTGATGGAATGCAGATGATCTTTTGCACATTTGAAAGCTTTGTTTTGTAAAGCAGTGGGCATATCAGAAGCTTTGAGCCTGATAATAAGTTGGAGTTGTTGTTGTTGTTGTTGGTTTTGTTGTTGTTGTTGTTGTTGTTGTTGTTGTTGTTGTTGATGTTGTTGTTGTTGTTGTTGTTGTTGTTGTTGGTTTTGTTGTTGATGAGTTGCTTTCTTTTTCTGTAGTATCAAATTGCTCAAAAACTTGCTTCTTCTTTCAAGTTCTTTCTCTGCCTCCTCCATTAAAACCTCATTCCAAGATGATGCTCTGTTTCTTGAAATTTATGTGTTTAAACAAGGGGAAATGGGGTTTGTTTAGTGGATGAAAAGTGAAAGGTATGTGAGAGATGGGGTTTACTGTGATGGGAATGATAACGGTCATGGAGTGGGGGCAGATTTCATTATGCTTTGTGTCATATTGCCCCCATTCAGATAGTATTACAAACACTAAATTCAAGTCGTAGGTAGGTGGACAAAAAATTATATGATACATTAGTTATTAAAGTTATCATATATAATATAATATTATATTTTAATTTATATTAATATGTATGTATGCATGATTGCATATCTAAAGGATACTTCTTTGGAGAACCAATAAAATTATGATAATCGTAAGGAATTGTGATAACCACAAAAACTTGTGCATCATGTGTTACTTCATATGATTTTTTTTTTCCATCTAAAACTAAGATTTAGAATATTGATCAATGTATATTTGTTTTATAATGTGTTTGTTTCACACGTACTCGGTTAATAATGTGGACATTTTTTACATGTTTGTGAAACAAAAATATACATGTAAAAATGTTCATATGTAAACCAAATACACATAAAACAAACACGTTACGAAACAAATATATGTTAACTAGTACATTATATTTAGACGGAAAAAAAATCATGTGAAACAAAATTATAAAGTAAAAGTTCTCACATATCTTTTTGAAGTTATCAAATGATTAAGCTGTTTTGCACATATAAATATTATATATAAAATAATATATTATCATATTATAAAGTTATAATACATATGTGTGTATATATAACAATATATTATAGTATAATTTAAATTTTATATAAATTTTTATGAATCACATTATAATTTATGTATATATATATATTGTTATTATTATTATTATATATAATAATAATAATAATAATAATAATAATAATAATAATAATAATAATATAGGAAAATTAATTAAAATAGCCATCTTCAGATGTTGGTTTCATCCCTTGGTCATTTTTCTCTTAAAATCATCAAAATATCACTAGGTCCGTAAATGACATGTTCACAATTTATGGAAGGGTTCAGGTGTAAAAAAAGAAGTTTCTAAATCAAATCCACAAGTATAGGGATTAAATTTGTAAATTCGTCCCAACACCTCACAAATTGGACATGGACTTGCGGACCTATATCAATTTTACAGATTTGGTCTCTGCATTTGATCATCTAGTTCAGAAACTTTTTTTTTGTACTTTTACTCTTTCGCAAATTACAGACTGCTACTTGCGGACCTAGTGACATTTTGGTTATTTTATGAGAGAAATGACCAATAGGTGAAACCACAAGCCGAAATTTACTATTTTAATTTTTTTTTATAATTTATAATCAAATATTATATATAATAATATATTGTTTTACAATAAAATACAATAAAAAATTATATTATAATGACATATATGTAGGTGAAGGATCGCGTGAGAAGAGAAGTTATGGTGAGAAACGTAAAAAGAGATTTGAACCTTTGATTACTTTTAATCTCATATCCACTCATGAATTGCGTTTTAGAATAAAATTTATTCGGTACATCTCATTAGTGTTGGCATTCAATTACAATTGATCCAAATGTGAAGATTTCTTTTTACTTTTATCACCATAACTTCTCTTCCCACCGGAACATATATATTATATATATATATATATATATATATATATATATATATATATATAGAGCCAAGATCAAATGCTAACCAACCCTT
>NC_037539.1:2555748-2580414 GCF_001531365.2 Cynara cardunculus var. scolymus
TGAACAAAATAAAAAATTATGATTGGTTGAATGCGGTTTGCACGGTTTGTACAAATTGAGTGGTTTGCATTTGATCGCTCCCCTATATATATATAACATATGAGTTTGGTTCAGGTGAGAAGAAAAATTAAATTAGGAAGCATAAGAAATAATCTCCATCTTTGGATGCATATTAGGATAAGATGCATCAGATTAATTCCCGTGATAAACACAATTCATGGATGAACAAGAGATCAAAAACGATCAAAAATTCAGATCCCTTCTTACGCTTCTCATCTTAACACTCTTTTCTTCTTACACAATTGTTTGCCTATTACATATATCCCAGCTATTTATGGGCCTGGACTCGTATGTGTAATATCTAAGCCCACTTCAAGTTTCAAGTTATGAAATATTTTAGCCCAATGCCTGATCCCATTTTGGGCTTCAAACGAAGTTCTCTTCTCTAAGATTATTATTTTTAAAATCTACCCTTGTTTCTTCTATTTAATTTAAAGCAAATAATAGATTTAAGGCACGTTTGTTAACAGTTTAATGAGCTTAATGCGACTTACAACTTATTCGTTTAGTTATACATAATTGTTTGCTAGTGACTTAATGATACAAAAAATGACTTATTCAGTAAGTTTATTGGGGGAAACTTTACACAGAAAGCCAATTTTCTTCCAAACCTGAACCCTCTCAATTAACAAATACGCTCCTTACATCTACAAAAAAAAAAAAAACCTACTAAACAAAACCTTCTCAATCTATATAGACAGATTAATCTACACATACAACTTTATTCATACATGATTTAATGGAAAACCAATCAAACAACCTCTTAACTATGCATTTATTTTACCACTATGAAATGAAAAGAACGAACGCTTTTCATGCTCGGCCATTGAAACAAATGCAACATTTTTGTTTTCAGATAAGTTTTCAAACATAGTTTTAGTTTTTTCCAACTTTATTCTTTTTATGATTTCATGAATCTTATCTGAAGGAACATTTTGAATAGAGTTATGTGCCATTTTATTGACGCTATACATTTTTGTGGTGCATACACATGCATGCATGAGTGGTTGTCATCTTCACAATGATGATTTATTCCTCGTTTATGAACATATCGTACTACCACCGTAGTTTGAACTATGAAAAAGGAACTCCACCATTAATCTTATCTGTCAATAAAATGTTTCCAGGTGTTTTTTTGCGTGTTTCTCATTCCTCGTCTCAATTATTGCATGAGTCACTAAAAGATGCTGAGTTTGCATTATGATTTCGAGAAGTCGAGCGACCTCCATCATCGTTACACATATCTATATGAAAACATAAATATTCTGATTGCTGGATATACAAAGTATTTTACTATATTATAAAATATTTTGATCTTGGAATAGAAATTAGTACAACAACCTCATTATTGACAATATAACCATTATATTTCTGTTTCACAAAGACAAAACATATTACAATATTCAGATATTAAAATATTACATTTATATCAGTACAAATGGAAATACAGATTCCAGACAATGTATCAAACACAATACAGTCTAATTATGGTCGAAATGCCATGGCTCAACGTAGACTTGCATCATTACTTTGTATTTTTATTTAATACTGTACAATACTCAAATACATGTATCAATAAATACACACAATAAGAGTTTGTTTGATTGCCATCGCAGTTAACGTTTCATTTCTCCGGGACCAACCGGTGGCATCACGACTCCTTGATTCTTTGTTCGTAGATTTCCTTGCCATCCTGAATATTTTGTAAAACCATTAAAAATTATTTAAATAAGTTATTTTTAGTAATAAATATACGTCAGATTGGTTGATTAAAGCTTGTAACGAGAGCGATAGAGATAAATTTATTACCAAGGGCCGGATGGAATCCACGATATTTTATCTCACGATGCTCTTGGCAAAGAGCGCAAGGCTTGCAGAAAAAATGGACAAGACAATCCTCACACGGTTGTGCAGGCAACATGTATTCTTGCCTTAGTTTAGATCGATACATACATGAATATAAGAATTCCTATCTGCTGGTTAAACAAACTACTAAATAAAGGAGCCCGCTTGCGCCACAAGCTGTTTTCCACATCAAAGACTGAATCAGCCATTATACTTCCATAAAATCTCAGTGTAAAAACGAGGTTTGTTTACATTACAACAAGTTAAATACGAAGATTTGAACTGTAATTCGTTATAAAATCATACTAGCAATAAAAGTCGATGCAAATGCACTTACAAACAGTTCCCTTATAGACAATCTCCACAATTCGTCCAAAAGCAACACACGGAAAGAAAAGTGTGCAACAACCTATAGTTGTCGAAAAGAAACTTGAATAAAAGAATCTTGGTTTTAGTTAATTGATG
The DNA here is from genome assembly GCF_001531365.2 of Cynara cardunculus var. scolymus. Lineage (NCBI taxonomy): Eukaryota > Viridiplantae > Streptophyta > Magnoliopsida > Asterales > Asteraceae > Cynara > Cynara cardunculus. Next base: position 2,558,119 of record NC_037539.1, read on the forward strand.
ATAGAGTTGAGAATGTATGTATGTAGACTTACAATTGGAGACATCAGAGGTGCAATCACAAAGGCCGGTGGACCATTGGCCATCGGTGGCGTATTGCTGCGGTGGATTGGAGGAAGAGGACATTATTCACAATGAATATGGAGGAGTTGATGGTCTGAAGTGAACAGTCAACGGGTGTTATTTATAGGCAACTATTTGACCAAACTGATGTGTGTGGATGGAATCGCTGAAAAAAACTTGTCCATTTTGGTTTCTTGCCACCCTCTTAGATTATCAATGTCATCATGGATCTTTCTTTTTAAGTGGATGACTTCTAAATGACGTCAAATATGATATGATTATTGTGAATTATGTTTTTATTGTTGATATTTACAAAAAAGAAGGAAATGTTCCAGCATCTGTTGAAGAAAAGTGGTCTAAAGCCGATGAGACTCCAACATACCCCTTGAACGCAGGGTAGACGACCACAAATTGTCCTTGTGTGTTGAGTCTGTCAAATGATTCAAATACTATGTGAGAATTTGTAGAAACCCATTTATTATTATCCAAAAAAATCACTCTGAAGATAAAAGATTTCTAACATATCTTGAATTCTTCTCTAAAATTTAGCTGACATATAAGTATTCAACATAATCAGATATCAAATTTACTCACTATACTTAAAAATACTACATTTTTGTTTTTGGGATAATTTTTGGAATGTATTATACTTTTTTTTTGATACATTTCTTCTTTTAATTTCACAAATCTTATCTGTGTCAAAGAACATTTTAAACTTTATCCATATGAAAAGAAAGAAGTCGACCTAGATTTTTTTATTCAAGTGGTGGCATTATCTGACTATAAGAAATACATATATGAATATCTTTCATAAAATTTACATTGGTCTAGTGGTCAGTTCATTGTTTTTCATATGTGAGGTAATTCTGTATTCAAGTATTTTATTGCAAGTTTTTTTAGAAACATAATAAATTTGAAATTAAAAAGTAAAAACTAAAAAAATAATACTAACTAGACCAAAATATATATGATGATACACAATAAATTGATACACCGACACTTTTTATGACCTTAATTTTCTTTGGAAAAATGAAGCAATAATCCGTACCATTTTACCATCATATGCATTACGATGGACCCGTCCCTGTGGAAAAATGTATGTGTCATTTATCTTATTCATGCTATACATTTGAAGGGCATACCCATGCATGCATAAGTGGTTGTCATCATCATAATGATGATTTATTCCTTGGACATGAACACATTATATTACTACGATGTTTATATAGTATTTGACAACGTATCTTAATTTTCGTAAATATATGAACTTTGATCAAATGTATCGTAAAGAAAAAGGCTACAGAGATACCGACTCATCTGCTTTTACTGATTTGTAGAGTTATTGCAAAGCTCTTTAGTCTAGGGGTCAACATGGTGGTGCGATACCTTGTTTTTTTTCTTCTTTTATATACTTTACACCAACCAATTATAACTGACACATAAACTTTTATATCATGTATCAACCAACTATACTTGATACCAACTAAATTGATACCAATTTTTTTTTGGTTAGTATGATTTTGTATCAGAACATTCAAATGACATGTGAAGAATTGACATCGCACTATAAAAAGTAACTCCATCGTCAATCTCATATATCAATAAAATATTTCCTGAAGTTTTTTTTTTGTGTGTTTGTGATTGGAGCTATCAATTATTGCATATGCCACTATAAGATGCTAAGGTTGCCGCTGATTTCGAGAACTCGAGCGATTTCCATCATGGCTGGACCTATGTATACGGAAGCATGCATATTCTAATTGTTATATATATATATATATATATATATATATATATATATATATAGGAAAGAGTTCAAATAAAAACACCTTCATTTTATAAGAACGCGAGAATACCTTTTTACTATAGACAATCACAGATTATTATTCCACATATGATACACATGTAATACTAAATCAGAGACACGGACGATTTTCGATACGATCTTGGTTGTGGGCCAAGTCGTCCTTACACCACTAAACCCCCTCACAATAATTACAGTTTTGACTAGTCAAGATTGGATTTGACTAGTCAGTGATTACAGTTTTGACTAGTCAAAAATTACGGCTATAAGAAAAATAGAGAGGGTAGTTTCATAAATTTTACAAATAGACGGCAAACGAGTTCATAAATGAATCTATGTGATTCACATATGAACTCGTGTAATTAACATATGAATTATTTTAATTGATTCACATATGAACCTGTATGATTCACATATGAACCTATTTGCCACATATTCGTAAAAGTTACGAAACTAACTCTTTATTTTTTCCATACTCGTTCAAGGAACTATCCAATACTTCACGATCAAAGCTGCAAATGTTGACTAGATGAAGGGCTAGGATCATTTTTCAAATGAACCTTTTCATATATATATATATATAGAGAGAGAGAGAGAGAGAGAGAGAGAGAAAGAGAGAGAGAGAGAGAGAGAGTGTGTGTGATGAGCGATCAAATGCAAACCACCCTTATTTGTACAAACCGTGTAAACCATCATAATATGTCAATCTCATTGTTTAATCTAATGAAATTTTTTCATGAAATTGTTTCATATAATACTTTTTCTTATGAAGTTTGTTTTATATATGGTTATGAAATTGTTTCATATAATATTTATGGAATTTTAATGAAACTGTTTTATGTATTTTTCTAAAATTAATATAATGAAGATGATAATATCCATGACTAACACCCTCCACAATAAAAATGATTAATCAATCTCTCATAATTACAAAAAAAATGAAAAGTTATGATTGGTTGAATAAAATTTGTACGGTTTGTATAAATAACGTGGTTCACAAAGTAATCCCCCCTCTCTCTCTATATATAGACACACACTATAAACCACTAAGCTCATGTTTTTAAAATATGTTAAAACTAAAGTTCACAACGTATTACTTTGTAGTGTATACATATAATTTTTTAAAACTTCACGTATGAACTCCATAAACTAAACTGATAACCAACAAATATAAGCACGTTCAAAAATTGAGATGAATGAAAATGATTTTAAGCCTACTTTTACGACAGAATACACCATAAAATTGATTAACCTTCTTGAATTTATATAAACGAGTAAAACACACAAAATCATAAAAATAAAATTAAGCCAGAAGAAACTCAAAAATAAGATGCATAGCACGAGTAATATATTATATATATATATATATATATATATATATATATATGTATGCATACCCATTGGTTTTTTTTATAAAGTATTATAAATATTATGCATTTATTAAGTGATGATAGAACGATATCAATTATGCTAAAAAGTCATCCGACACGAGTCCTAGTCGTTGCGTTGAGACCATCGCAATTAACGTTTCATTTCTCCAGGACCAACCGGTGGCATCACGACTCCTTGATCACGAGCTCGCAAATTTCCTTGCCATCCTGAATATTTGGCAAAACCGTTAAAAATTAGTTACATAAGATTTCTTTTGTAATAAACATAGCTTGTAAAGAGAGATTTATTACCAAGAGCTGGATCGAATCCACGATACTTAAGCTCACGATACTCTTGGCAAAGAGCACAAGACTTGCAGAAAAAATGGACAAGACAATCGCCACATGGTTGCGCGGGCAACATGTATTCTTGTCTTAGTTTAGATCGATACATACAAGAATATAAGCATTCCCATCCGGTGAATAGACAAAGTACTAAATAAAGAGCCCCGCTTGCACCACTCGCTGTTTTACACGTCAAAATATCAAATTCAATTCAATAATGTCATCATCAACCATTAACTTTTCATAAACGCTTACCCCGATAAGTGTTTATCGACAAAATTCAACATTATCACTTACTTACCGGATAAGATTTTAGTCCACAAAAAGGGTAGCGTATGGAACAATTTACCCAGTATGCATTAACCGTCGATCTCATTTACCGGATAAGACTCTCGATCTTTGCCTTTGCTCTTACTGAGTAAAATTCTTGATCATTGTCAATTGTCATATTCATTCGGTAAAGTAATCTGACTTGATAAACGCTTACCCATGAATGCTCCTTACTTTTTCATTGTCCAAAATTTTGGTTTGTTTACGTTACAACAAGCTAAATACCGAGGTTTTAAACTGTAATCGTTATAAAATCATATGACGGACGAAATTCGATCCAAAGACACTTACAAGTAGTTCCCTTATCGACAATCTCCGCAATTCGTCCAAAAGTAACGCACGGACAGAAAATCGTGCGACAACCTGCAGTTGTCGAAAAGAAACTTGAATAAAAAGACTCACGGTTTTGATTAACTGATCATGGAGTTGAGAATACATATATGAAGACTTACAATTGGAGGCATCGGAGGTGCAATCACAAAGACCGGTGGACCATTGACCAGTGGTGGCGCATTGCGACGGTGGATTGGAGGAGGGCATGACTTCTAAATGACGTCAAATATGATATTATTGTTGTAAATATTTACAATAAAATATACAATTAAAAGTCGTTAATAAATGCTTATCAGGTAAATAGTTACTATTTACTAACACTTCACTTATTTTGTGAGGTAACATTTTCAAATGGTTTTTAAGAGACACTTACCTGGTTTCGTCTTATCCCTCACTTACCTGTAGTCGGTAAAGATGGATTTGGTATGATACCAAGTTTTTTCTTTCAATACCATGTATCAACCGATTATAATTGATACGTAAAATCTTATATTATATACCAATCAATTTGTACTTGGTATGGACTTTTTTTGGTTGGTACTTATTTCAAACCAACTTTCATTTTCAAAATTTGAGTGACATATTGAGTTTTCATTTAGTACACGTGATGTATAATGGTTTTTAACTACAGTGGCTAGAACTTACAAACATTTAAATGTTCAAACAAAATAGTTCAAGTTACAAATTTTAATATTCAATACAAAAAAAATTCAAAAACTAGTAAAAAATTAATTAAGTCGGTAGCATGGTACATGAATTCAATACATGGACCAACCAAGTTTGTATATTTGGTACGATACTACCAACCAATTGTAATAGATTAAAATAAGTTAGTATCAATTTAATTGGTATGGCTGATACAATTGAAGCTTGATTTAGTTTGGTACAAAATTGACACTCCTAATTACCGGATAAAAATCTCGATTGTTGTCACACCCCTTACCTGGTATGCATGAATGCCTGATAAATGCTTATTCGGTAAACGATCCCTTAAAATACTACCGTTTGTTTCTGGTTAGAAACATGAAAATAAATCTCAACCTTTAGACGAATTTGAGTCGAAGGATGTGATTAGGGCTATGTTTGGCTGACTAATAAAACACATTTGAATATTACCTGAATCGACGATTCTAAGATCAATGAAACCCTAGAAATTGGTCACAGCAGCTTCGATTCGATTTCTTTGTATATGTTTTCAAGGTATATACATAATTTATAAAGAGGCAATTTCGACAATGAGCGTTAAAGCTCCGTCAATCGCCACGTCTACTTCTCCTCTGTTACAAACTACACGTATTTCTCCATTTTGTTTAAATTGCAGAACAGGTCCCTGCTGAATTTTACTTTACAGTAAATTACACTTTTCGTCCTTGTGGTTTGATAAAAATCAATATTTTCGTCCCTGTAGTTTATATAATTTACAGTTTATTGTTATTTTCGTGTCTGAGCCTAACTCATGTCTTTAATTTCAGAGGACGAAAAAGGCAAAGAATTGTAAGCTGCATAGGAAAAAACAAAGATAAGTTATAAGGACGAAAATAACAATGAATTATAAATATAGGAGAGAACAAATTATACCAAAAAACGAACAATTTTTTTTTCTTTAATTTGACATTCATATTATTATATACATTCATTCAACTTTTTGTTTTTTTGACTTTCATGTTGTTCCATTTGAACCCACCTCTAAAATACTACATACGATCTTTATTGATTTCATATTGATTAGACTATTACATGACATTTGTTTTTTTTTAAAAGATGCTGAATTCTGAAGTCTGATTTCACTTATGATCGATAAGAGGTGGTGCTGGAGTCTGAAATCTGAATCAATAAAACTGTTTGTTTTTTTTATATGATAAATGTCTGAATTTGTTTAAATTGTCTATTTTACCCGTTAGAAATTATAGATAAAAATCCCCGCAATTAAGAGGAATGAAAATCTCCTTGTGACCACGGAGGTTCAAATGCGGTGATTTCGAGTTACCTGCAAAGCAGGTGGTCGCCTTGGGATTAGTCCAGCTCGCATAACGGGTTGGATATCCAGGTTAATCGAAAAAAAATTAGTGTTGAACTTATAGATAACTGTATACAATTTCACATATTTATTTATCATCATTATGAAATTTACATCTAAATTGTATAATTAGCATTATCTAACACATTTAAATCATATTAAAAATACATCAATTGAGAGAGCTGATGACCGATTTGGCAAAGGATTGATCGAGAAAAATGATCGATTAAGATTAATCGATTGAGAAACCCTGTTTCTGAGGGTTTGGAGAACAATAAGAGACAAGTAAATGATTGATTTACTTCTTACAAGATACGAGAACAATAAAATATAAATGTCTCCGAAAAATTGGAAAAAACAAATAGTCTGAATGAACCTACCCCTAAACGAATTTAATATAAAAAAGTAATAAAAGATTATTTTTCTACATCAAAACAACTCGGCAAGCATATTTGCAAATTCAATAGGCCCAACATCATTTCGAGCCCATTAACTTAAAGGCCCAACTACACCGCACCCGTGACCCGACCCATTAGACCAAATTTGGGCTTCCTCTTTCTCACCCGACACCACCAAAAAACATCATTTATACATAAACAATTTCAACAATGACCTTTCTCCATTGTTACAAGTATTTCTTCATTTTCTTTTGATCGTTTAGAGCATTTCCAACATAGAGGTTTTATTCTCTATTTTTTCTATAAGATACAGAAAATGAGGAAAGAGAAATACTGTTTTATTCATTTCCATCGATAAAATTAAAATTATTATTATTTTATATCAAGTTTTTTATTAAATTTTATCGGGGTTTCGGATGATAAAATTATATAATATTTTAATAATACAATTGAAATCTTTAAAATTGAGAATCTTTTGGAGTTGAATGTAACTTGTTTTATATAACTAGAAGAGTACTTGCGCAATGCAGCGAGACACGTCTCGATTTTAATGTTCTATTTTATTATTTGTCTCTGTCGATGTTATAATACGATTTTATGTGTTTTTTAAAAAAACAAAAATGATTTTATTTTTGAATACAATATAAATTTAAAAAAAATATATCAATGTTAATATCAAATCCTATTTAAAAAATTTCATTTTTTTATGTAATTTCTTTAATTTATTTTTTTATTATAATTTAATTTAAGTTTAATAAYGAAATAATTTATTTTTGGTTTAATAATGTAACATTTTATAAAGATAATAATTAAGTATTCAGTTAGAACTCAATGATTATCCTAATTATATTTTAGATTTTTTATATTTAAATTTAGATTTTTATCTTGTATTTCATTATGTTTATCTGCAGTTAGTTACACGAATTCAGATATGGAGCTTTAATAAGTTGTACTTACGTACAATCTATTTGCAATCTTGAGTTTTAAGTAATATGCATTAATAAACAGTACTTTATGCATAAAAAATAGTTTGTAAGAGTTTTTGTCAAATGTTTTATAATATAGTATAGATACTTTAATTAAATACTATTTTATATTTATGTTGGAGATACTATTGTTACATGAAGAGGGGATCTATATTTTCTTTTTGCAATTGTTAATTAGTGTAATATTAAATAAAATAATATAAAATAAAAATTGTTAGGAAAAATTGTGTTTTTATTGTTATTGGACAAAATGTTAACGAGAATCAACAAAGGGTGGTGTATATTTGTTTGAGCTTGGACTCCAAAGATTAAAAGTACCTAAAGATCCCATGTTTAAATCTAATGAGAAATAAAAATCATTTTCTGGCCGCGGAAGTTCAAATGGCGATGACTCCGGACAACCTGGTTCACCATGAGATTAGTCGGCTAGCACAATAGATTGGATATCTAGGTTAATCCCAAAAAATGTTAATTGGAATCGTTGATCTAGTTGTTGATTAATTTATTGGGTTGTGTGACTAGATCGTTGGGCGTTTAAGAGAAGAAACGTAACGCTTATAAGGGTTATGGATAAAATACATAACGAGAAAATCACAGTATTTGCAAAACTATGTAGACAATATTCATGTAACGAAAATCAGTACAACAATCTTATTCTCCACAAAATACATTTTTATTATGTATAAAAAAAACATAATACAATGCCAACATTGTAAAATCCCTTATTACCCTGAAAAAGCAGGGTCATCTTACGTCCTTGAACCGATAACCATCTTTCGACTAACATAGCCTCCTCCGTCCCTTGGGACCAACAAAGAGTATTACATGTGTAATGACAAAAATCAAATACAAACTAACGATGAATCAAACAGAATACAATTTGACTATGAACGGACCAAGATAAACTTGCATCGTTAATTTGTTTTATTTTTACTCGTATTTTATAATACCCGTATACACATATCAACAAATGCACATATTATTTCATATAATTACGCACTCGATGGTTCGGAATTTGTTTGAATTGCTAACTAACGTTTCATTTCTTCGGGAACAGTCGGTGGCATCACGACTGTTTGAGCATGTTTTCGTAGATTTCCATACCATCCTGAATATTTTACAAAACATAATTAAAATAAGATTAACTTTTTTTTTTTGTAATAGATGTACGTTTGACGAAAGAGAGAGATAAATATATTACCGAGAGCGGGATCTAATCCACGGCACTTAAGCTCACGATACTCTTGGCAAAGAGCGCAAAGCTTGCAAAAGTAATGGACAAGGCAATCATCGCAGGGTCGTGGAGGCAACATGTATTCGTACCTTAGTTTAGCTCGATACCTAGAGGTATATATGGCTCCCAATCCGGCGAACAAAGAAAGTGCGCAATAAACAGTCCCGCTTGCAGCACAAGCTGTTTTTACACACCAAAACAACTAATCAATCCCAATAATTTTTTTATTAACCTGGATACGAGCTGATTAATCCCAGGGCGACCACCTGCTTTGCATATAGCCCGGAGTCACCGTATTTGAATCTTCGTGGTTACAAGGGGATTTTTATTACTCATTGGATTTGAACCTGAGACCTCTTGTTACTTTTGACCTTTGGAGTCAAGCTCAAACCAATCAGGCACCACCCTTGTGGTTATCAATCCCCGTAATTAACCTTAACGAACTATTGTTTTTGCAAAAATTGACGTTTGTTTACAAGAAGCTAATTAAAATGCAGAGGATTAAACCATAAATCGTTATGAAAACAATACAAGTCGAGCCGGAGACACTTACAAGACATTCCCTTGTCGAGAATCTCCGCATTTCGTCCAAAAGTAATGCACGGGCACCACAACGTGCAACAACCTGTAGTTCCCGAAAAGAAATTTGAATCAAAACAATCAATGTAATATATAACAAGTTTTGATTGATCATAGAGTGTGATAACATGTAGACTTACAATTGGAGATATCGGAGAAGCAACCACAAAGGCCGGTGGACCATTTGCTGATACCAGGGCCGTATACCGGCAGTGGCGGCGGTGGCTTGACAGGGTCATCCATGATTCAAAATCAATCGAGTTGGTGGTTCGGATTCAAGTGTTATTACGGGCTGTAATTTATAGGCACAATTTCGTGATGGATTCGTCGAACAAACGTTATGCTTTCCTCCGGTCTCTTAGATTTTCTGTATCATAATGAAACTTTTTCAATGACGTCAAATATGTTATAATTGATGTAAATAATATATTTCATGGTTAAAGTAAATGTATACCGAAAACTAGGGATGCTCATAGGTTGGATTGATCGGGTTGAACACATTTGATCAACTCAACCCAATGCTTGCGGTTTGAAAAATCTTAACCCAACCCAAACGAAAGTGCAACTCAACCCAACCCAAACCGTACGGGTTGGTCGGGTTGATACTTTGGTACATAAAAATATTCTTTTAACCTTGAATATGTTATTTCTCTACTCATAATTTATTTTTCATTATCAACCATTTGATACAACTTATCCAAACTTCTTACGTATATCACATTCATTTAATTTTCTCAATTTACGTATATATGTTTAAAATTACTGAACATATATACGAATGAGTTATATAGAGATGTAAATATATTGAAAAGATATGTATATAAAGAGCGTACGTAATAGTGTTATTGTCTAATGCATATATTAATAAAAATTCAACAATCATATTAATCCAAAAAATAAAAGGATATCGGGCTCATCGGGTTGGGTTGAGTTCAAATAATAGTAACCCAAATACCCAATACCTACAATTTAAAAATTTTACAACTCGATTCCACATCGGGTTGTTTCGGGTTGAGTTATTTCTCGTTGGGTTGGGTTGATCGGGTTGGTCGGGTTTTTGAGCACAACTACTGAAAACACTACGTATTCAATCTTAATAGACCCGATCCATTAGATCAAATCCGGGCTTCATCGTTCTCACCCGAAATCACCATACAACATCAGTAGCCATGAACGTTAAAAGCTTCAAATTCCATAGCCAATCGAATATACGATGAATTGATTGTCAATATCGAACGAAATCCATAGCCAATCGAATATACGATGAATTGATTGTCAATATCGAACGAAATCCATAGCCAATCGAATATACGATGAATTGATTGTCAATATCGAACGAAATCCATAGCCAATCGAATCACATTGCCATAAGAAACAACAGTAATGTACGTACAGTAATTGAATCTTCAAGTTAAGAAGATTACCTGAATCGATGAAACCCTAGAAATTCAAACTCCTCTCACAGTAGCTTCGATTCGTTTTCCAAGTTTGTGTGTGTTTCGTTGCTTTCATTATTTACGCAGAGACAATTTCGCCGATGAGCTTTATAAACTGGGTCAATTGCCACGTCTGGCTGTCCTTTGTTACAGCTGACACGTGTTTCTTCATTTTCTCTAAATTTGCATAACAGGTCCCTGTTCAAACTTTTCTTCATGATATTTACACTCTGATCACTTACTTTTATTTTATTCCAATTTTGACCACTTACTTACATTATATACATACACACTCCTCTAAGGTTGGCATCAACCATTTTTGATCTTAGGGTCCGTCTGGTTTGATAAGATTATTTTAGAGATTTAGGGGGCGTTTGGTTCATAGAATGGAATTCATCAAATGAATTTGACTTTGAGGAAATGGAATGAAATCTGATGGAATTTGACCATGTCTTGTGATTGCGTTTGGTTGCATTGAATTGGATTAGGGAAGGAATCTATAGAAAAGAAATTGAAATCCTAGCATATTGCCATGGAATTGTAAAATCTGTGCGTGAAGGAATCGACTTGAATTGAAAGGATTTCATAATCTTATTCCATGAACCAAACACTCTATTTGAAATTTGGTCAAATGATTGGACATTTCAATTCCTTTCAATTCTCATGATCAAAACAGCCCCTTAGATTTTCTAGAAGAATTTGGATTTGAAATCTTTAGTGTTTGGTTTGTAGTATTTGGAATGGAATGGAATGAAATTAAGTTTTAATTTTTATAAATAATTTAAAAACAAATCAGGGATAGTCATAAAAATAATTAAATTACTTTTTTTATTAATTGATTATTACAAAACAAATATTATTATATTACATATAAATTCTACGAAATCCTATGAAATATCAACCATTCATTTGCCATGGGATTTTATTAACTAACATTTGTATCGTGTTTCCTTTGGGCACTTTAATTTAATGTTATACTTTTTTATATAATTCTAAAGAACAATTAGAAAAATGTTCAGTGACTTTACGTGACTCAAACCTTTGACCAACATTTACATAAAATCCCTAAAGATCAAAACCTTATTGTCAGTTAAGCTAACCCACAAAGCTTTTTCAAATATGACAAGGCGGCTCATACTTAGATTTATTAAATAAAAATAAATATTAAACAACTGTAGTAATAGAATATATTATACAATTTATGTTTTTTTTTCTGCATAATTCTAAAAGTCGTATTTTGTAATTTATGAAATGAGTACATTATTGATTGCGTTTTGTGGGGGCAATTGAGATGTTCCACATGCAAATGCTTTTACGAATTATTACATAAAAATAAGCCACCATATTCTTGTTATGTCTTATAATCTTATTTATGTGTTTCAAGTTTTAAATTATAATTAAAATCAACTAACATAAATAATAATTAAAAAAGGAAAAAACAAGTTGAAAGAGATAATGCTAATAATTTCATCCATTATTGTTGATTTGATTAAAGTTAATAAAAATAATACATATGATATTATAAGAATATAAATATTCAAGTGCTAAATATTATTATTCGTATAAAACAATTGATTTATTTGATCATTTTCAAGATGCACGTCATGTTTGGCAAAGAAACTATGATATGAAAATTGGAAATAAAAACCTATGGAGCTATTTGGTTTGTAAAATGAAATTTGATGGAATTAAAAAATATTAAAGAAATTTAACTTTGAAAAAATTGGAACAAAATTTATTCATACATTTAATTGGCTATTACGAGACATAGTTTTTTTTTTTTTTTGGTCAAACAAGATTTACCTCTTAACGATTCAGAGGTTGTCTTTTAATGAAACTATTAAGAGTTAAACAAACAACGCTTAAACCATACACGAGGATGGAATTTAGTCAAATACATTGTTCCAATTCCTTCAAAATCCATGAACCAAAAAACACCTTCTATTACTCAACCGAACAACGAACTCTAGAGATCGCAAAGCTTATTGACGAAATGATAAAGAGGTTAATAGACGAGGTCGCTCCCCTCCAGACTCCAGTTATATTCTTTTAATTTATAAAAGTGTCTGGAGATCTTAATATAAACAACACTCTGAAGATCGTTAGCTCCAGTGTTAATTTGAGAAATTCTCTTTAATAATTTATAAGAAAAATTCTAGCTTCGTTTCAAATAAGATCAGAGAGAAGATAATTTAATTTCGAAAGCGAAAGAAAATTATTTTATTATAAATAACAGTAAAGAATATTTGCTGGTCACATCGAAATCATTAATTCGTAGAATTTCATTATTGACAAAGTCGTTTTTTATTGTCACAACGGAGTCGTTAATAGTAATCAATTCATGTTTACTATTATTCAAGCCTAATAAAATTACATTTATTTTGATATGATTAAAATCCAAACTTTAAATAAATGCATATGATGATCCAAGCGTCATGAACCCTGTAATAGTAAATTCACACGATGATCCAAGCCGTCATGGACCCTATAATAGTAAATACAATAATATCTTAGATCTATACACCCCATGATTCAAAGTTTCCTCGATTGTTATCAAAATTAACGCTTCATTTCTCCTGGACCAAGTGGTGGCATCACGACTCCTTGACTTTGAGTTTGCAGATTTCCTTGCCATCCTAAATATTTTGCAAAAACAGATAAAATATAAAATTAGATATTGTCTGATAACAGTTCGTAGAGAAGGGGGAGAGTTTTTTTATAACCAAGTGCCGGATCAAGTCCACGATACTTAAGCTCCCGATATTCTTGGCAAAGAGCACAAAGCTCGCAACAGCAATGGACAAGGCAATCGTTGCAGGGTTGCTCGGGTAACATGTATTGTTGCCTTAATTTAGATCGATACATAAATGAATATATGCATTCACATCCAGTGAATAAACAAAGCACTGAATAAAGGGCGCCGCCAACACCACAAGCTGTTTACACACATAAAAAAAAAGTAATTATTCGTTGAATTAAACTTAATACTATTAAATCATATGACTGATCAAACTCGAAAAGTTAGACACTTACAAGTAGTTCCCTTGTCGACAACCTCCGCAATTCGTCCAAAAGTAATACACGGACAGCAACACGTCAAGCAACCTGTAGTACCCAAAAAACAAAATAACAGTTTTATATATCGTCTTCTAATTTAATTATACCGTATAGAAGAAGAAGGGTGAACATAAGTTTGTACGTGGGCTTACAAATGGAGAGATCGGAGCTGCACTCACAAAGGCCGGTGGACCATTCGCCGGCGGTGATGTTAGGCTGAGCTGGGATTCCGGTGGCGTATTGCGGTGGCTCAATTGGGTTGGTGGAAGATTTCATGATTGAGAAGTTAAATATACAATTGAATTGAATTGAATTGGTGGTGATTGGTGCGTTGTAGGCTGCTATTTTATAGGCACCAATTAATGGATATGGATTGAATCGTTGTCAAACAAAGTTGTCCACTCCGGTTTTTCCCTAGTAGCCTCCGGTTTTTCTCCTTGATAATCAATTGAGACTGACTTATGAACCACGATAACTCTTTTGTGACTGTTGTAATAATATATATTTTTTATTGTCCGTTTAGTGACGGTAGGACTTCGGATTTTTGTCAAGCGGATATGCGTTTAAAGTGGATTAAAGGTTCGTAAAGTTGTACGATGTATTTTTTTAGCTGAATTCCACCGTTTCAAAAGATGTTTAAAGGTTCGTAAAGTTGTACGATGTATTTTTTAGCTGAATTCCACCGTTTCAAAAGATGTTTARAGGTTCGTAAAGTTGTACGATGTATTTCAAGGATTTCTTGGGTTTTTTTCGAAGGACTTTTTTAGTTGATGTTTTTTTGTATGTTCTAATATCCCGGAGCACTGGTCAAAGTTTAACAGATGCATCTTTTATAAGTCAAAATGTTTTTACTTGCGAAATTCAATTGATCGGGTGCATGCGACCCTACTAAGGCATGAACAGATCCAACCTAGTCCTAGTTGGTAAAGGGACAAAACGAATTTCCTTAAATACGCACAGGTTGAAGTTCGAAACATAAGGGATACGAACTTTAACTGCTCCGTTAAGTCGGCTATGAACTATTTTTATCATGTGTGATAAATATGTTTAAATACAAAATAATGAATGAGCCCTACTAATAAAATAGAATATTGTGTTAAAAAATTTAAATTATGGTAAAATAAAATGAATTAAACAAATAATGTGTGTGTGTATATATATATATATATATTTATACACACACACAAATAACTGCTAGACAAGACGTATTTTCATCTATACGGATGCGTTTGGTACACTGGACATGACAGAACAGAACATGACAGAGATCTCTGCGCTATGCTTGGCATGACTTTATGTGGAACATACAGAAACAAAGTGGAACAGACATGTTTCACCCTACCCTATGAATCAAGGTGAAACAGACTTATATTTTATTAATTTATGTAATTTATTATATATTAGTAATAAAAAAATAAAAAATAATGTAGAAAAGAGATAAAAATAAAAAATGAAACTATCATAAACTTTTTATTTTGTGTCATTTTAATTGTTTTACGAGAACTTTCTAATAATATATTTTGTTATAAAAAATAATTATCCTATTATAATTACATAAATTACTTCTTATAGTGGGTAAATTGATCATTTTACTTATTCTGTTATGTCCAATTTTATCTTACCAAATGTTGAACAGTTATTCTATCTTATCATGTCATGTCATGTCTTATCCTATCATGTCTATATACTAAACACACGTTATAAGATACTTATTAAATTACTTCTTTTAGTGGATCTTGAATTTAATATGGATAAAAACATGTATTATAGATATAAAAATAATTTAGAATTCATATCTTAAAATATAGTTTGGTGGATCTGAAATTCTTGTTTATATAAAAATATGGAAAAAGGTAATGAAATATGAAAAGATGAGGCAATTAGTTTGAGAGAGCGTGTTGACCAAAGTCAGCGCACATCGTTCATTAGTTACTGTACAAATTTTAACCCCAAAATAGTAAATTCATGATGTTTTTTATTTTAAAATAAGCAACTTGTTGACTTAAATATTAAATATTTTTAATTTTTTAGGAAATTTCATATAAATATCTTAGATTTTGGGAAAACTTGACTTGTATTTAATCTTTTTTATCATTTCTCTTAATTTTTTTATTTTTTTAAAAGTTGAATATGTTAAAGACTTTTTCATATATGTATGAAAAATGTGTAATTCATTATTAACCTGGTTTTTTTTTTTTTTTAATTTTATATACTTAAGTTTAACCTTCAACTCTTGATTTGCTCTTCCATTTCCTTCTTTTAATTCTTAATGAAATTTGGTTTTCAAAGTTTCTATAATAAACAAAATAAAATCCTAAAAATTACTTTCGTGAGTAACGAAGAAGGTGCGAGTTTAAGAAGACTTGAAAGATTTTAAAAGATATATAGAAATTATATTTTAAAAAAAATATGATTTGTTATTGTAACAACTCGTCTCACATGGATAGAAGATGAAAAGTGTTAACTTCTTGTAAGTATTAAGCAGTGAGCTACCAATAACTTTCACCATGGTTTTAAGTTAGACTCAAAGTTATTGAGTCAGTTCGTTGCTTTGGATTTTGGGGGTGTTCGAATGGTATCATATTCGATCCTTATACGCCATCGGAATCCGAGCTCATGCATGTTGAAGAATATGAAAACCCATCAGATAGGTTTGTGTGTGTATGCACACACACTATGAAAAGCCATCACAGAGGTATATTTATTACATGCAAGTTATTATATATATTTCTTCAATCTTAATAAAATCTTTATTTTGTCTATTTTGTAATTCAATGATTTATTACCACCTTAATTCTCATTTCTATGCATTTTTCGCATGAATTATCCAAAAATGGTAAAAGAATAACTGGGTATTTATACAAATACTGTAATATGTCACTGTTACTCACAAAACTGATAAAAAAATCTGCAGTTTTAGTTTTCCTTATTTATTTATTATCATTCATCTTTCACGCTTTCAAATGTCATAAGATGATTTTTTTTATTAAAGTAATTCAATATGATATATGTTATTATGTATATATCTTCATAGTTAAGGCAAGTGGTTTTTATTCAATTTGGATCAGAGCATCCCGTGATCCATTTCAAACATTTGACCTTCTGAAAGTTTATATTTAGATACGTTTTGGACACGATATAATTTATACATGGTTTAATAATATAATTTTTTTATAAAGATAATAATTAAGTATTATGTTAGATTTCATTGATTATCTTTATTATATTTTAGATCTTTTATATTTAAAATGAGATTTGTATCTTGTATTTGATTATGTTTATCTGCAGTTAGTTACACGAATTCAAACATGGAACTTTAATAAGTTGTACTTGCATACAATTTAATTATAATCTTGAATTTTAAGTAATGTGCATCAATAAACAGTACTTCATGCATAGAAAATGATTTTTAAGAGTTTTGTCAAATGTCTTATAATATAGTATAGATAGATAATCTGTTGGAGATGTTTTTATGTTTTGAAAAAATATTTAAAAAATCGAGTGAATAAGCCTCCAAATTATTTATACTATATTATAAAGCATTTTACAAAAACTCTTAAAAAACATTTTTTATGCATTAAGTACTGTTTATTAATGTATATTACTTAAAATTCAAGACTACAAGTAAATTATGCGTAAATACAACTTATTAAAGGTTCATGTTTGAATTCGTGTAACTAACTGCAGATAAACATAATCTTAGAGGATAAATATATCATTTTAATTATAAAATATCTAAAATATAATTAGAATAATTATTGAGTTCTAACAGAATACTTAATTATTGTTTTAAAAATTATTTTATTAAGTCAACAATAAATTAATTCGTTTTTAAACTTCAATTAAATTATAATAAAAAATCAAATTAACTATTTTAGATAGTTAATTTGATACTAATATTGCTTATTTTTTTCAAAATTTTATAATATCTTCAAATTTATAGTTCATTCAAAAATAAAAACTTTTTCTTTTTCTCAAAACCACATAAAATCGCATTATAACATCGATAGACCCAAAATATAAAACTAAACATTAAAATCGAGATGTATCTCGCTACATTGTGTGAGTATCATTCTAGTTCAAAAATAACGAAAATAAAATTATAAGATTAACAGTATGATGTTTACCTTTTTCTTCCATCAAATTTTGTACAGATGTACAAATACAGTGACTTTTTTTTCTTTTGAGTCAACGGTATAAACAAAATTAATGGTCGTTTTTACCTTTAAGTATGAAGTAAACACTACTCGTAATTTCTTGTCCTCTTGCAATTTCATCACGTAAACTATTGATTTTCCAAACCCTTTTGATTTTCTTTTCTTTTGGACGGAGGAATTTGTCAGTGTTTGACTAATATTTTTCGCTATCAAAGAGCATCGTATTCACTTTAGCATTTCATCAAGTAACGAGCATACGATTTAATTCAACAAGGTATGGTAACAAAATCAAGAAATCCAAACAAATATGGTTCTTTTCTCGACATAATATTCAACGAGCTGTAACCCCTCTTCCAACCGATATATAATCAATCTGCCTTTAAAACAAATCTATAATCTCATCAGGTATCTTGTTCATGCTTCCATGAAATTTGAAACTCTCTAAGGATGCCAACGCCAATATTACGTCTATAACCTATTCAGCTATGCAACCGATGACCAAAAGATTAGAGTAACCGGATTTGGATTACCCTCTTCGGTGATCGGTGTAACCCTCTATGGACTATCGGAAGAAGCCACTAACGACAAATAAATATTCACGTATGGTCATACAAATAAGTCTATCAAACTATGAAATCCGTGACCGAGTTTATAAATTGTTTATTTATATATCACAACATATGACGAAGAAATGTGTGAGAGAGTTCCATACCCTCACGATACGTTTTAAATGTAGACCCCACAACTCATCTTTTATTCCACAAACTTAACGAAATTGTTTTTTTCTAAAAAGAAGTCCAAAAGCAGAAGAAAAAACTAAATATGTGACAAAATTAACCTTCCCAACGTCATTATTTAAGAAAATAATTCTCCATTTCTATTCCGCCTAGGACTCATTATAAATAATCATTCTTTATAAATAATTAAAAGAATTATTTGTTTACCTTTTAATAGTTTCATTAAAAGGGAGTCTTTAAGTCGTTAATAATTGAATATTGTTTGGTAAGAAAAGTCTGTCTTTTAATGATTTTGTATCGTGGGTCTCCTTAACCATTAAGCGCCTTAATTTCATTATAAACAATTACGAAACAATTATATTTCATTTTGCAATATATCATAAGAGTCTCATAATCATTTTAACCACTTAATCATTCTGCATCAAATCATTAATCAACTGCCAAACAACCTCTTAGTTATATACAATGACAGAGTCAGAAATTTTTTGGAATGATATTACAAAATAAATACCATACAACCTAAAGCTTCATTTCACAAATTTTCATATAAACCTTTAGAGTTTTAATTTTATGGTTTCATCAGAAAGTGTTGGTTGCACATTTGAAGAACTTAAAAGAATTTACACTTAACCCCATCATTTTAGTGGTTTAACAAACAACCACCCTTTTAAAGGGTAGTTATGCCTTTGATTATACGAATATAAGTATTTTGTTTGAAATAAATATTTATTGCCTTCTATAAAAACAAATTAAATTTGGTATAAATTTCCTTACATTTATTTTGGAAAAAAAAATATTGGTTCGAGTTACATTTTATCTATGTAACATGTCATAGATTCAAGTAACAAGTGATCAAATAACCTTTAAATCAACTTAGAACTGTTGTGAAAATTATTGTTAGTTTAAAAGTTAATATTTCTATACATGCGGGACGAGTTGTTTGTTCTAACTAAGTTGTTAAAAAATATAGAGATTTTGAAGATCTTTATATAAATTTGAGATCCAACAGAGTCTTGTAAATGTTGAAAGCTTTAAAATATGTCGTATATTTTAATAGTATAATCAATGTTCAAGTATTTAAAATCGACAAACTAATGAAGTTGAACACAATTCATCATACAAATTTTGACTTTGACTTTTCTTTTTTACTTCAAAGGTTAAAACATTTTGTGAAACACGATGCAATCACAGAACAACACTTACAAGTAATTCCTTTGTCTAAAATGTCACCAATTCCTCCAAATGGAAGACATGGGTACCAACACATTAAGCAACCAATAGTTCCCGAAAGGGTACATATCATTAATAAAATTGTCTCGTTAATTAACAGGTTCTGGTTTACTTATACAATTACTTGTAGACTCAAAGTTGGAGACATCAGACCTACTGTAGCAAAGCCGAGTGGACCATTGGTTGGAAAAGACATGGTTGAGCAAAAATGCCATTGGTGGACTGTGACAACGTTGGCGCGGATGGTGGTTGGCCGTCTGGTAGGGGTGATTGCTCACTTGGCTTGGAGGAAGAGTACGTGCACAACAAGAAACATGGGTTTTAGCAATGACTTTTGTCGTCGCTAGAAATAAATTTGTCGTCCCATACGGTTTATAGAGACGACATGTCGTCGCAATAGCTTATTGATAAAACATATCATCGTTAAAGATGCGTCAATGAAACTCACTTTTCTAGTAGTGATGATTTGGAAATTCATGGGGTTGATATTTTGGATCAGTGATAATCAGCTGTTTATAAGCACCATATTGGTGATAGGTGTTAATTGGGTCTAAATCATGTCTCGCTATCAATACACGCATTAAGTAATAAATTGTTGATTGTGATATTTTTAGATCGAAGTTGGGAAATTATATTTTAAGATGGAATTTTCATCATCTGTTTATTGATATATTATGTATAATTTATTACTAATATTTATTAGGATCCAAAGCCTTTGAACACGTCTAATTGACTTTACTAATCTTTTGCTTTAATAACTTTTTATTTTATGAGTGTATAAAAGT
This sequence comes from Cynara cardunculus var. scolymus, assembly GCF_001531365.2. Lineage (NCBI taxonomy): Eukaryota > Viridiplantae > Streptophyta > Magnoliopsida > Asterales > Asteraceae > Cynara > Cynara cardunculus. The sequence goes on from NC_037539.1 coordinate 2,578,977, forward strand.
ACTTATTTTTTAATACAGTTATGACAATTATTTATTTACGTTGTGTAAGACTTTTATATATAAATTTCAACACTAAAAAGTTACTTTAATTAATCAACTTGTTAGATATCGAATAATATCTGTCCGTTAATTTGTCATAACAAAATTATGTATTTGCCGCAATGATGTAATGACATGTTATACGCTACGGATAAGCATTGATGTTATAACATGGCTCGAAATGTTATGGGTCAAAGTAGGCTTGCTATACATTGATGATTTTGTATTTAGATTTTTAGAAAATGATATCACCAACAATATGAGAAAAAACGAGCATGGCATACAAATTTGTGTATAGACGAAGTGTAAAAAACGTGTTTTATTGTTATCAAAATTAACGCCTCATTTCTTCAAGAATAATTGGTAGGGTCATGAATAAAGAGATTATATGATTGTCTGGATGTGGATATTGGGACCGAATATGTAAAGTTGTATTTCTTGTTATATGAAATACATGATTCTATGCAAAGGTGGAGTTTGGGGAGTTACAGAATAAGATATCTCCACCACATATATTATACATAGACTCCATCAACGATGAAACATGATCATGATAATTAAGGAGCCGAAAAATACCACTATATAAATCCAGGGGGTTGAAAATTATATTATAATAACGTTAGATTTGTATTGTTCTTGCACTATACGTAACAATGTAAATTTAAATTATTTTAATTTTTGATATAATTATTTTTCTTTATAAAACGTTTGCAAATTAAAAAATAATATGGAAATATTATATATAAATATAATTTTTATAAATATAAGAACACTTGGAGCCCATCATTTATGTGTTTGGGCCGGGTTCAATCTATTTGTTCATACGTTAACGAATTTGAAAAAATCTTTTACATTTTAAGAAAGCATAACAAATACGACTTATATGAACAAATTAAATATTTTCTACTATATTCGTTACAAGTTGAAGAAGAAATCAAGACATTGGTTTAACTATAACAAGCAAGCAAGGAGTTCAGCAAAAAAAATGAATGTATATATATATATATATATATAGAGAGAGAGAGAGAGAGAGAGAGAGGGGTTCATAGGAGAACAATAGCTAAATGAGATAATAAGAAAACGGTCGAATCACATGTGATTTTACACTAAAATCGCGTATAAAATCACATGTGATTCACGCGACTCAGGTCGTGGGCCACCTTGCCCACACGTTTTTGTTGTCAATGTAAAATCACATGTGATTTTGTACGTGATTTAACCGTTTCCGTATTCTTTTATTTAGTTACTGTTCTCGTTTGAACCCCCTATCTCTATATCATATACATACATACATACATATATATATATATACACATACATATATATATATACATACATATATACATATATATATATATATACACATACATATATATATATACATACATATATATATATA
>NC_037539.1:2581664-2602621 GCF_001531365.2 Cynara cardunculus var. scolymus
TTCAAATATCTTTTACAAAGAAAGTCAAGTTTTATCTCTTGGGATTATCATATTCTATGCATACAAATTAGAGCTACCCCTGATACCAAAATTTCAKTATTAAAATTCTGTAGAAAAAACTAYTTATTTTTAAAGGAATAATACAAACCACATGTTGTACAACATATTTATATAATATGTAAAATCTTTAATGTATTTAATAATTTAAGGATTTTTCAACTGTCAACATAATCAACGTTTCATTTCTGTATGAGCAAAAGGTGGCATCACGATTCCTTGATTTTGCCTCTCCATATTTCCATGCCATCCTGAACATAATGGAAAACGTATAAAACTGGAATTAGATTTTCTTTATGCAAATTGTATGTCATACATGTTGAAGTTAACTGGTTCGTTTGAGAGAAGTGAAAAAGTTATTACCAAGAGACATATCGAACCCACGATGTTGAAGCTCACGATACTCTTGGCATATGGCGCACCGCTCACAACAACAATGGACAAGACAATCGTTGCAGGGTTCCTCAGACAACATGTATTGTTGTCTCATTTTAGACCGATACATAAAAGAATATATCCATTGGCATCCAGTAAGTAGAAGAATTACCGTGTAAAGGGCTCCATGGACATCACAGGCTATTGTTATAAAATAAAGAAACGGATGTCTCATCAAATTAATTCAAATTTGGAACGATACTTCCAGTTCTTCAAGTAAAATCTTTGAGTAATCGTCTTTTTAAACAGTCATATTATTACTTTGTAGCATATACAAGATACTTACAAGTGTTTCCCTTGTCTACAATCTCGGCGATTTGGCCAAAAGGAATACATGGACACCAACATATTAAGCAACCTGAAATAGTTTCAAAGTTACAAACAATTTATAAAAGAAACCTGCTTAATGGATTTAGGTTATGATTTACTAATATAACGTACTTCATCGATAAATATAGGTTACATATAGGCTTACAATTGAAGACATCGGACCCACAATCACAAAGGCCTGTGGACCATTGGCCGACGGAGTTCATAGGTTGAGTTGGAAAACCGGTGGTGTACAGTGGCGGTGGTGGTGGTTGTTGGACAGATGGTGGTGGTGCGTACTCATTGGAAGGGTATATAATGATTAAGGGATCGTTTACCTAAATGCTTACCCGGTAAACACTTATTCTTCTAAGTAACACTATAATTTATTTTTTACTAGGTAAGATTGTAGTACATTAAAATTGTAGCATATACAACAATTTACTCGGTAAGCACTTACCCGGGTAATTAAGGGTCGTCACCCTCACTTACCGAGTAAGAACTCTCCATATTTAACATTGTGCTTACCGGGTAAGATTTTTAACCCTTGTCATGTTCATCAGATAAAAAAAATTACTCGGTGAACACTTACCAAGTAAGCGTTTAATAAACGACCCTTAAAGTTTAATTGGGTTGCTTGTTTGAATTTGGTGGTGATGAAGGATTGTGGAAATAAATATTTATAGAAGACTCAAGATAAGGTATTTTATACACACATAAATGGAAATTCGTTTATTTATATAGGGTTTTATTTAATACATTTAAATAAGGTTTTATATTAAAAAAATCAAAATTTTCATTTAATTTTTAAAAGTTTTTATGATTTTTAAAATAAGCTTGAGTTAGATTTGCAGTTAAAATATTTATTTATTTTATTGAAATACGAAGTAATTTTTTTTTTATATTTTTTTGTCAAAAATCACATGCGAAACCCAACTCACAATTAGTCGACGTCTCTGTTAAAAGTCGCTAATTCTTGTCAAAAATCAAATGTGATATTGATCATAATTAAGTGAAAAAATGTAAATTATCCACAACATCACATATGATATTTGTAATTTGAATCACATTTGATCTTATATATATTACATGTGTTCTGCTACGCATCACATTTCTTATTTGTAAATTTTTTCTTTATTATTTCTTAAACATTTTATTTTCTTTTAAGAAGTATATAAAACATAGAAGTTAAAATTTTGATAAAATAATTTTTTTAACTTTGTTTTATTTTCCGTTTCTTGTAGATTTTGATATAAGTTTTGGTATTAATAAGTTTAATCATTATATTATTATATTTCAGATACTTTTGAACATATACAACTAAAATTAATTTATAAATCATAAATTAATAATTATAAAATATATTTTTCTATTTTTATAAGATGCAGATGACACCATATGAATTATTCCTCATAGCCCTCCTTCAAAGAAAACGGAAAAAGACATCGAGAATCACAAAAGCTCGCAAATACACCCAATTCTCCATATCCCTGACATTTTCCCAAACCTATGAGTTTTCTACAATTTTCCAAATGTTGCTCAATCTTCGGTTTTTAATCATCGTGCTCGATATTGGCCGGCGTTGAGTGCATTTTATGCACCTAACTTTGTATATTTCAGTTGTGTCTTTTATGCTTTTCAGTCCTTAATTTAGTCTTTTCATGTTTTTTTATTGTTCTTTTTTGTTTCTTTCTCTAACTACAATTGGAAGTTCTTTCGGTGATAGTTTTTATGCTTTTTATATGTATTTTTATATAGATTATGCATAGTTTTAAAGACGGAAGAGTGAAGGCATGTTCAAGGTGATTAAAGAAAAGAAACATCAAAAGAATGTCGAAGGTGAAGCCGAAAACGAAGAAAACAAGAAGATAATCGAGAGAAAGGAGGAGAAACAATGGAAGGGAAATCGGAATGGACTGATTGCTGCCCACGCTTCACGGGCATGAAATTCTACTTTGCAAGCGCGAAGAAAACACCTTAATTCATGTTGAAAGTTTTTGCCACGGTTTCATGGGTATCAAGATTTTTTCACGGTCGTGAAACATATTAACTAATTAACTTATTCACATATGAACAATTGAACATGTGCGTTCATATGTGAATTAATCAAATAGTTCACATTGAAGTAATTAACGGATTCATATATGAACATATAGTCCATATGTGTATCACACGGGTTCACATATCAACTCATTTGCCGCCTATTTGTAAAAGTTATGAAACTACTCATCTATTTTCTGCATACCATTACGATGAATTATCCGATATTTCACGGTTAAAGCCATCATCTTTTTACTTTTTTTACTTTTCAAATACTTATCATTTTTCAAATGAACCTTACTATAATTAATAGTTATTTTATTTGAAAATAAATATATAGGTATGCATGCTTCGACTTGGTTAATACAACGTTTAACCACTTCTAATTATTAACTTATGAGAGATTCAAATGTTAAAATATACTCCTTACTTTTATTAATGTCTTTGACTTCATTTATTTATATAGCGATAATATATATATATATATATATATATATATATATATATATATAAGGTTGGGTTCACGTGAGACCAGCCTGTTTTCGTGAGACCCGTAAGACCACATTTTTACACGTAAACTTCACAGCAAAAATACTGTGAAGGTTTAAAAAAGTCAAACCTTCACAACAAAATCACTGTGAAGGTTTTAAAAAGTCACCTTCACAGCATTTTTGCTGTGAAGTTTCAAGTGTAAAATGCTGGTCTCACGGGTCTCACGAAAACAGGCTGGTCTCACATGATCCCAAGTCTATATATATATATATATATATATATATATATATATGTATAGAGAGAGAGAGAGAGATAGAGGTTGGTTAATATACAACTCTTGACATTTGTGCAACCAATACAACCCAATCTCAACCGTTCATTTCATTTTATTAATATGTGATTTCATAGAAGTTTTGATTGTTTCCTAATATAAAGTATTGATCATAATTAATGAATCATATTTTTCTTCCATAAATATTCAAATTATAATAAATGAACTCTCATCATTTCCATAAATATGTCAATTTATTGGGTTGCATTGGTTGTACAAATGTGATGGGTTGTATTTGAAACAAATTATATATATATATATATATATAGAGAGAGAGAGAGAGAGAGAGAAAGAGAGAGAGATAGAGAGACAAAGAGAGAGAACGTTTAAAATGTAATTCATTACATTTGTACAACCAATAAAACCCAATTAATTGAGATATTTATGAAAATGATGAGAGTTCATTTATTATGATTTGAATATTTATGAAAGAAGACTACGATTCATTAATTATGATCAAAACTTTATATTAGGAAACAATAAAAAACTTTTATGAAATCACATATTTATCAAATTAAATGGATGATTGAGATTGAGTTGTATTGGTTATACAAATGTAAATGGTTGCATAATAACTCACCTATTTCTTTCTCTCTCTCTCTCTCTCTCTCTCTCTATATATATATATATATATATCTATTCAAGAGAAAACTAGTTAGTTTGTGATAACTATGAGAAACAATATCAACCAAAAATTAATGGATACTAGGAAACTAATATTTTTGGTAATTTGACTTAAAATTTTAATTATAAGGCATTTTAGGTATTTTAAATTTTTTATCTCTCTTTTGTCTCTCTCTCTAGCTTCTGGCCTCCGATAAACTTTATTTCGGCGAACACCATGTGATACCCAACATATAATATACATAATGTGATATCCAAAACACACCAAGTAAACTTCGAGACTATTGTAATACCAAATATGGTACCACTATGACACCAACTGTGGTATCATTGTGACACCAACTGTGATACCACTATGACACCAACTGTGGTATCATTGTGACACCAACTGTGATACCACTATGATACATACGTTGTATATATGTATGTGTGTCTACAATGTGTGTTGTGTGTGTGCGTGCAATGTGTACGTGTGCAGTGTATGTATGTATGTATGTATGTATGTTGTTGGTCTGGAGGTTAGGATGGAAAAGAAAGTTGGAACGGAAATGGCCACCGGAGTGAAGGGTTCTCCCGGATGGTGGGTGCTACTGGATGGAGGGTGATCGATGAAGGCGTTTGAGAGAAGATTGATGGAGTGTCGATGGAGATGGTGGTCAGTAGCGGGAATGGGGGAAGGGAGATGGGTAGTAGGGGGGATCACATGGACAAAGATGGGGCTAGATGTCGGAGATGTGAGATGCTCACAAGTCACAAGTGGGTTTTCAGTGTTCGATCGTCGATGATGGTGTCTTGGTCCTTGTGTGTTTGTGTGTGTGTGTGTGTATATATATATTAAGGTAGTTAAAGTAAATTGAAATATTAAACTAATTAAAATAAATTGAATAATCAACACAAATTACTAATTTATTCTTCTATTTTATTTTAAGAAAAATATTAATTATCTTAAATGATTGGCTCACGTTGGATCTCAGAGTTACCACAAACTAATTCGTTCTCATCATAGGAGAGCGTTCAAATAAAAACCACTCAATTTGTAAAACCGTGAAAACCCCATTCAACCAATCATAATTTTTCATTTTGTTCATTTTTTTTTTGTAATTATGAGAGGTTGTTTAACCATTTTTATTGTGGAGGGTGTTAATCATGGATATTATCATCTTCATTATTTTAATTTTAGATAAATACATGAAACGGTTTCATTAAAATTTTATTAAATATTATATGAAACAATTTCATAACCATATATGAAACAAATTCATCAAAAAAAGTATTATATGAAACAATTTCACGAGATTAAACAATTTCATGAATTTTTTTTTCATAAGATTAAGACGAATGAAAGTAGTTTTTACGGTTTTTACAAATTGGAGTGATTTTCATTTGATCGTTCATCTCTCTCTCTCTCTCTCTCTCTCTCTCTCTCTATATATATATATATATAGAAAGAGAGAGACTTAATTGTGATTTATTTTGAATTGTCTTGGTTTAATAGGAAGAAAAAAGACTTGGTCCCATTCTACTAACGAATTAACAATGTATTAAAATTAATAAATTAAATCAATCAACAATCAAAAATAAAAAATTCTGAATAATTAATAAGAATTTATTGATCACAACTATTTTCTTTTACAAAATATCTTTATTTACTTATAACAAATCTATATTTTTTTACATCAACCTTTTTTCTTGCATATGATTGGTCGAAAATAATTCTTTTAGTTCATGAAAATGACATTTTTTAGAAAATTCCAATTAAATCACATCATAATTTATGATTTCTTCTTCAACATCTATCGTCTTTATCTTCGTTCTTTTCAATCAAAATATGATTTGTACAGTTAAAATCTTTTGGTATTTTTTTATAAAAAAATTGAGTTGAAGTTGTCTTATTAAAATACGGATTAACAATTAAAAGAAAAACTTGGAGACGGAGATGATATAACTTTTTTTTTTGAAATATATAATATTTATATACGGCAAATGCAACAAATAAACTCACACACCCTCCTCACCTATGGTGAGGTTTGAACCTCTGACCTCCTAGAAAGCCAAGGGCTACGATACCGCTAGGCCAAATGCTCTTTATATATAATATTTATATAACTTGTATGGATTAACGATTAAACAAATTTATTGTATCATACAAGTTGAAGAATAACGTTATATTTTGGTCTATTTTATTAGTTGATTGAAATCCAAAAGCAATACACGCCACCAATAAACTAAGCAACCTACACTTATTGAAAATGGTACAAAATATCAATACGACCGTCTTGTTTAACGGTTTTTGATTTACTTATATCATATACTGGATCGATGAAAATATGTTATAGACTTACAGATAGAAACATCAGAGCAACAATCACAAAGGCCAGAGGACCATTTGTGTGTTGACATCATGGCGGAAGCCGATATGCCGACGGCATATTGTGATTGCAAAGACGCTAATGATGGTTGGCCGTCTGATGGTGGTGGTTGCTCACTTGGCTCTGATGAAGAGTACATGATTTGAAAACTAAATGAGTTGATTGTTTGGATTGGTGGTGGTAAGTGTTTATTAAGTTGATTATTTGTCGTTGTCGGGCCAAGGATAAGATATCTTCACCACATATATTATCCATAGACTTCATCCACGTTGAAACATGATCATGATAATTAAGGGCCGAATGATAACATTATATAAATCCAAAGGGTTGAAAATTATATTATAATATCATTAGATTTGTATTTTCTTGCACTATATGTAACAATATAAATTTAAATTATTTTAATTTTTGATATAATTATTTTTCTTTATAAAACGTTTGCAAATTAAAAAACAATATGGAAACATTATATATAAACTAGAAGTGTACTCGTGCAATGCATCGAGATAAATCCTGATTTCAACGTTTCATTTTATTCTTTATCTACATCAATATAAGATTTCATGTGGTTTTGAGTAAGTGATAATATTTTTATTTTTAAATAAAATATCATAAAATTTTGAAAAAACTATATCGATATTAGTATCAAATTAACCATTTAAAAGTTTTTGTTTTGTGTAATTTATTTAAATCTTTTATTATAATTTAATTTAATGTAACGAAGTAATTTAATTTATGTTTAATTATATAATTCTTTATAAAGATAATAATTAAGTATTCTGTTAAAACTTAATGATTTTCCTAATTATATTTTAGATTTTTTTATATTTAAAATGAGATGTTTATTCTGTATTTGATTATGTTTATCTGCAGTTAGTTACACAAATTCAAACGTAGAGTTTTAATAAGTTGTACTTACGTACAATTTACTTGTAATATTGAATTTTAAGTAATATAAATCAATAAATAGTAATTCGTGCATAAAAAATAATTTTTAAGAATTTTTATCAAATGATCTGTAATATAGTATAGATATAATTTATAAATATAAAAATACTTCAAGGCTTCAAGCCCATAATTTATGTGTTTGGGCCGGATCCAATCTATTTTTTATTTAATAGATGTAATATTTGGACAAAAGTAAGTCATATGTTGTGGACTTAATAGTTGAAAACAAATTTTCAAAAAATTTCTACTTTGGACACCAACTTCTTACTTGATAGTTTTTAATTTTAGAACTTTGGCCACTAATTCTGGATATAATTTTCAGAATTAGTCCTTCAGTTTCAAAAACACCAAGAATGGTACATGTTGAACAAAAATAATTAACTTTCTGAAAATTACGTATTGACCCCTGAAAAGCAAATATTTTGACATTTCACCGTGTGAGCTTGTAATAATTTACAAACTAAACCCTCTATTTTTGCATAAGGCAACCCTAATTTCAAATATCTTTTACAAAGAAAGTCAAGTTTTATCTCTTGGGATTATCATATTCTATGCATACAAATTAGAGCTACCCCTGATACCAAAATTTCAGTATTAAAATTCTGTAGAAAAAACTATTTATTTTTAAAGGAATAATACAAACCACATGTTGTACAACATATTTATATAATATGTAAAATCTTTAATGTATTTAATAATTTAAGGATTTTTCAACTGTCAACATAATCAACGTTTCATTTCTGTATGAGCAAAAGGTGGCATCACGATTCCTTGATTTTGCCTCTCCATATTTCCATGCCATCCTGAACATAATGGAAAACGTATAAAACTGGAATTAGATTTTCTTTATGCAAATTGTATGTCATACATGTTGAAGTTAACTGGTTCGTTTGAGAGACAGTGAAAAAGTTATTACCAAGAGACATATCGAATCCACGGTGTTCAAGCTCACGATACTCTTGGCACATGGCGCATGGCTCACAACAACAATGGACAAGACAATCGTTGCAGGGTTCCTCAGACAACATGTATTGTTGTCTCATTTTAGACCGATACATACAAGAATATATCCATTGGCATCCAGTGAGTAGAAGAAGTACCGTGTAAAGGGTTCCATGGACAGCACAAGCTATTATTATAAATTAAAGAAAAGAATCACTCAGCAAATTAATTCAAATCTTGAACCATACTTCCAGTTCTTCAAGTAAATAAACATACAAGATACTCACAAGTGTTTCCCTTGTCTGCAATCTCGGCGATTTGGCCAAAAGGAATACACGGACACCAACACGTTAAGCAACCTGAAACAGTTTCAAAGTTACAAACAGTTTATAAAAAAAATCTTGCTTAATGGGTTTAGGTTATGATTTTATGATATAACCTACTTCAATGATAAATATATGTTATATATAGGCTTACAATTGTAGACATCAGACCCACAATCACAAAGGCCCGTGGACCATTGGCCGACAGAGTTCATAGGTTGAGCTGGAATACCGGTGGTGTACAGTGGCGGCGGTGGTGGTGGTTGTTGGAAGGATGGTGGTGGTGCGTACTCATTGGAAGGGTACATAATGATTAAAATTGAATTGGGTTGCTTGTTTGAATTTGGTGGTGATGAGGGATTGTGGAAGTAAATATTTATAGGACGAATGTTAGAAAAAGTCAAGATAAGGTATTTAATACGCACATAAATGAAAATTTATTAATTCTTATAAACAAATTATATATAGAAATTCATTTATTTGTATAAGGTTTTATTTAATACATTTAAATAAGGTTTTTTTTTTTAAATTAAAATTTTCATTTAATTTTTATAATATTTAAAATAAGTGTGATTTAGATTTGCATTTAAAATATTTATTTATTTTATTGAAATACAAAGTAATTCATTTTTTTTTATTTTTTTTACAATTTTCGCCAAACAGTACATGCGGAACCCAACCAAGTTAATCGACATCTCTTTTAAAAGTCGCTAATCTTTTATTATCAAAAATCAAATGTGATATTGATCATAGTTAAGTGAAAAACTGTAAATTATCCACAACATCACATGTGATATTTGTAATGAATTACATTTGAATCACATTCGATCTTATACATATTACATGTGTTCTGCTACACATCACATTCCATTTTGTTTTCATTATTATTATTTTTTGATGTGTAATTCGAATCACTGTTTTTTCACGGTTTTAATCACATGTGATTAGATTGAAAACTTTTTATTAAAAAAAAGTCAATTGATTGTGGATCATATATGATCTTGATGAAAACAATATATTTTTTTAAATGTTATCTTTAACGAACAAAAAATCTTTAAATGCATATCAAATTATGTTTATTTTAAATGTCTTAAATAGAAAATATTTTTTTAAACTGAAAAATTAAATCAAATTAAAATAATAAAAATAAAAATCTTAAAAAAATGCTTTAACTCTTTTTTAAATAAATGACTTTCATACCCTTATGTATTTATTTTTAGAATTTTTTATTTCATACATTATTCAATCAATCTTGTGGGCTACTTTTTGTTTCAGACATTATTTAATCATTCTTTTTAAAATTAATAAATTAAATCGATTAAAAATAAAAAATTCAAAATACAGATAAAAAGGTTTTAAGAATTTATTGATCACAACTATATTCTTTTAGAAAATATCTTTATTTAATTAGTATTTTGTACTATTCCTTCATCTCCACTTTTATTACATTAACTTTTTTCTTTCCTATAGACATGAGAATTTGTCCCGACCCGTCAGGAAACCCAATTCACCCGTCCGGTCAAGAATGAGGATTCCTCGATAAATTGGGTTTCAGGGACGGGGATCCCCGTTTGGCTCAAACCGGTGATGGGGGTGGCGATGAGTATCGCACTCCCCGCTCAACCCCGTACCCGTATATATATTAATTAAATGTGTTTTTGGATATTACTCGATATGTTTTGGTACATATAACGTTAATTTTGTTAGATTAAATTTAATTTCTTTTGGTTTCCAATTTATTAATTATTATATGATGATGTTATTTTCTCTATTAAATTAAATTTCTTTTGATTTTAGGTTAATTGGAAAAGTGTGAAATCTAAACATGTATAGCGTCTCACACATTTGATTTAACAAAAACTTACACAAACAGAAAAAAAAAAAAAATCTTCATTTCCCCGTTGGAGGTACGGGGGATGAGGATGTGATCAAATTCCCCGATGGAGATGGAGACTTTTAGATGAAGTTTGAAAAAGAAAATGGTATTTATTAAAAAAAATTGAGTTGAAATTGTCTTATTAAAATATGGATTAACAATTAAAAGAAAAACCTGAAGACGGAGATGTTACAACTTATATGGATTAACGACTAAAAAAATATATATGGATTAAAAAAATTGTATGATACAAGTTGAAGGTCAACTATCCATTTAATGGAGGTTTTACAGATATACATTGTCTCAAAATATCTAACTTTAAACTGATAGATCTTGCACACAGATAGCATGTAAGAAATATGTTGAACTGATAATAGATTACTATCCCATAGAGTCGTTGAGGAGAGACAAAAAGTTCCAACAATAATATGAGATAGAGTAAATTGTGATTTTTGTCCCTGTGGTTTGTTAATAATTCTGATTTTCGTTTCTATGGTTTGTAATTTATTGTTATTTTCGTTCTTAAACTAATTCTTACTTTAAATACAAGGGATCAAACCAGTAAAGAAATTGTAAATCACAAGGATCAAAACAACAATAAATTGTAAATTATAAAGACGAATATAACAATAAATTTACAAACCAATGGGATGAAAAAAGCAAATTTGAAACTACATGGACGAAAATTGGTACCTTTAACAAATCACAGGGACAAAAACGTAATTTATTAATATTCTTTTAGCACATTGTTTTATAATTTAATTTAGTACCTAGAATTAATGATATTGAAAGTCGTATCCAACTTACCTAACAAAATCTTATTATAGTCTTTTGAACGTCATACAAATTATAAAAACTCGGTTTGGCTATTAATGAAAGTATTTTATATCAAATGAAAGGAATATTTTTTCAAAAAGGAATATTCCAAAATTATCCTTTTTTCTTTTGTATAAAAATTGATTGTTTTTAATTGTTGTTTCTCCAATATAACCTTGTATGCACGAACTACGGTCAATTGCATCTTAAGCAGATATAATTTTTGCTAATATATGGACCGTTTACTAGACACTTACTTTGATAAATATTTATTATTCAATTATTTTATTAGAAACATAATAAGAACTGAGAATCTTATCCAAACATGTGTCTAGAATTTTACTCGGTAAGTAAGATTACGGACTTTTACTTAATAAGATATCATGATTATTATATGTTAAAAAACATTGCATATGCAAACAAAACACAGGTTTCTCTTTCAAGAAAAAAAGATACATTTTACTTCAAGATTCTCTACTACAATAGAAGTCGAAATTGTGATAGCACAAAAGTAACCAAACCAACCATAAGATATACGATTTAATGCATGAAGTAAGTGACAAAAAATTTAGGTTTAAATAATGCTTGGGGATTTTTAGTAAAAAAAAAAAACAAAGGACATGATAGATTCAACAGGAAGATACAATTGCAAATTTTCCATTTTGGAAGATCTTAAATCTTAATGGGAAGGAAGGCAGGGTGACCATTTTGCGCACCACTACTCTATTCAGTTTCAAATCAAGGGTGGGCTGCAAAGTAGGCTAGTAGCCCGACCAACGGTGCGTTTATGTAAGTCGTTGGCTCTGATTCTTGAAAGAAGGGTCTAGAGTCGGGAAAGGCGTCGGTGGTGTTGGGCCCACCCACTACGGCTCCAACCAATACATTTGGGTTGGGGTTTGGGCTAAAGAAGTAACGAGATCCAGCCTTGCAACCAATGCGAGCTGGATGGACTCTAACCGAAGGTAACGAGCTTCCTCTGTGGTGAATCCTTTGCGGGTATCGGTTTCCATATCCTACCATATAAGACATCCTCATTGGATTATCCCCAAGGATATAGTTCACCTGCAAACCAACAAAATAATAGAACTTCATTTAGGGGGTGTACAAGTTTTGATGCATGATGTATAAGGTATGTATGAGTATGATAAAGGGAATGTTTGTAAAAGTGGAGACCGTTATTTTTTGGATGGATTTAATATAAATAACTAATTACAACCATCCATTTGGCAACAAGCAAAGTCATGTACATGGGTCCAATTCAAACCAAATTTCAACGCCCCCAATCACTCGCATCAATCATTGTATAAGATTCCATATTTTTGAGAAAAATTTATGCTAGGTTTTCTCCGTACAGTAACATCCAACATTGTTATTTCTGAAAAGCAATAATTTTCGATTTCTTCTAAATCATGATATTTGGACCAGCTTGTCTTCACCTCAACTAGTCCTAAGGATCCTAAAAATAGCCAAGTAAATTCTCGATAACCTTGTAGGACTAAAACCGGTAACCTCCAAGGAGAATTCTAAAAGCCCAAATTTTATTGTCAGTTGATCTAACTCTATAAAGTTTGACATTTTCAAACATTTGGTTAACTCCAACCAACAGGCAAAAGATTAGCCTGTAGAAGAGAAGCAACATATATATATGTTGTTATCCTGTTCGGGGGGACCTTCTTTTGAGAATTCGTTAAATTGTGATAACCTTGAACTAGTGCATCATATGCTATTTCATATGAATTTTTTCATCTAAGACTAGGATTTAGAATATCGATTAACATATTATCTCACATGCACTTAGTTCACAATGTAAACTTTTTTAGTGTGTTTCTAAAACAAAGAATAAACATAAAAAAATTTCACATTATGAACCGAATACATATGAAACAAACACATTTTGAAACAAACATATGTTAATCAATATATTAAATATTATACTTAGAGGGAAAAATCATGTTAAACAAAGTATTAAGGTTGAAGTTCTCATAGATCTCACAAATTTTAGAGTTCTTAAATGATTAATCTCTTCATGTTCAAACGGCATATATGTTGTGTGGTTGGAGTTGAATCAACTTTTGATTTTAACGGTCCCACCAATTTATTATTTTTTGCTAGGGTTGGATGGTTTAATAAACGGGTTTTGCTAAATGCACACCTACATATACATATACATATACATATACATATACATATACATATACATATACATATACATATACATATACATATACATATACATATACATATACATATANATATATATATATATATATATATCATGTCAAATCATACATAGAAAATGTAAAAAATTTGTATTGATTATTGATGTGTTTAAGTAGGCAATTAATATATAAGTATTCATTCAGTCTACCCCTTAACAATTACCTCTATCTTTTTATAAATTTTGAGGGCAAAGGAAAAAAAAAGAGGTGTTTAGTTTTTAGGTACCTGACGTTTAGCCAAGCTTTTGAGAAGAGCAGGGGAGGCAGATTTTCCAGCACATGGCACCACATGATTGGCATGACTTAGATAGTTAGAATAGGCCAACAGCAAGAAAGATAATGAAGTTACATGTTGCATGTTACTCCCTCCAGCTTTAAAGATCAATCCACCTAAGAAATCAAAATCATCAATTACACCACCTTTCTTTCTTATCTTCATATTGAAGGAATAAAACAGGAGCATAAAATAAGCAACCTGGTGAGTATTGAACTTGAAGATGGGCAGTTCCAGGCAATAATGAACAAATGAAAGCATCTGCGTTGTTCTGAAATGATCTCAGATCAGGTGATTTTCCCATTAACACCTCCTGCATCACCATGGTTAATTAGTTATCAATTAATCCTTCATTTATGGTTTGATTATTTTGTACTATTTTTCTATTAGTGTGACCAAAATCTAAAAAAAAACAATGCACATGGATATTGGAAATGAGATATACGGTCAATTTTTATCTACAGCTACTACTACTTAAAGTGAGGTCACCATCAGTCTTTCCCCTTTCTGAACCAATACTAATTACATCCTATCCATCTAGTATGGAAATTGGGAAGCAAGTGTCAAAACCTCCTTCCTTCTCTCCCTACTTTCCTTGCCTTTATGCACATGGATTGATCACTGACCCCTTCTTAGCCAACTGGGGCCCTGCACGCAAATCTAAACATGGAGGAGGTACGTGCCATCTTGCATTAGTCCATTCCAATTGGGACTAAAGACAAAT
This sequence comes from Cynara cardunculus var. scolymus, assembly GCF_001531365.2. Lineage (NCBI taxonomy): Eukaryota > Viridiplantae > Streptophyta > Magnoliopsida > Asterales > Asteraceae > Cynara > Cynara cardunculus. Next base: position 2,596,444 of record NC_037539.1, read on the forward strand.
ACATACACTGAGATAGACGTATTTGTTGCTACACAGGACAATCCTATTTGATCAAGGACCTTGCTCTTACTCTAAACAACCCTTTCAACTTCATTCCTTGAATTCTTTTATTATTATCAAACATGTCTTTCTAACCTTGGACAAAATACATCCTTTTTTCAAGAATCATGTCATTGTAATCTTAATGCTGGGTTTGTGACATAAGATTAAATCACTAACAAAACCATTTTGGATGGACCCTTCACAAATCAGTCAACTTTTAGGGGTTTGTTATAAGATAGCCATGGAGTTTGCAAAGTACTTCTCAAACTCTCTTTTTTTGCAATATGACGCTATTGGTGAGGGTTTGTAAAATGGGTATCTAACAAACCCTAAAGAGTATGTTTTTTCTTCAATAAGATAATCAAGATTCATATAAACAAGCTGAAAATATGCATCTTTTAAAAAAAAGGGGGCATTCTCAAAGCCATTTTGTTAACTGTGGCTATTATATTTATGTAGCAGAAAAGAAGATTATTTTATGATGGATGACTCCAAAATGGTTATTTTAGTCTAGATATTAACCCAAAATATATTTTGATTTTGATTGGTAATGGGACCCGGCTGGGGTTTCCACTTTAGAAAAAAACATGATTTACAAAATTGAGAGCATGTGACTTGGCTGACACAGTGTAAAAAGGTAGCATTAGAGTATGGTGTGATTTAGAATAGACACCCAGCGAATGAGAAGAAGAATACCGACACACACTATAAGACAACAAGGGTTTGATAAGATCAGGCATCAAGGATAACACAAGCGTATCAGCTTATCATAAGATATTCAAATCCAAACGAAATCATCGTGCAAATTTTAATTAAACAGGAAAGTCCTTTTTTTATGTACCTTGGAGATGAGAACATTGATGCCCGCGTGTTTGTTATCCCAACCAAATTCATTAATGGTGTCCCCTGCCCTTAAAATGACCTCATTCCGTATTATGTACTCCCTGTATTGCCGTCTTCTTGATGCCTTGTGCAACCATGCTGCTGCCCATAGCAGTTCATCCTGCGCTCATAAATTTAAATTAACAAAAAGAAATGTTAAGACTTCTATCGTTTTTTACTTAAAAAAACCCCATTCGGCTTATGGTAACTGTAAAAATCAACTATATAAGATAATGGTACCTGGTAACCATTGTTGTCACAGTAAAAAGGGCAAACAGCAGAGTGTAATGCATTGCTGTATGCGCCTCTGTATGTGTCAGCAAACCGGAAGACCTAACCAATATCAAAAGTAAATAGAGGGTAAGTAGAATTGCTTTGGGAAGCGTTAAAGTTAACAGAAAGATGTCCAGTCTTGGATTGATCAATTTTGGGGCCCAATTGCTATTATAAAATTGTCACAATTCAGTCTTTACTCTTTTACTTCAGATTATAAATAATAATAACCGAAATACGACCCAATCCACAACAAGCATTTTACCAAAAGTAAATGTCGCTCAAATATGCATAAAAGAATAGGTTTTTATTGCATTCAAGCAGGACTCAGAAAATGCATGATTCCATTAAAAATACAACTTTCAAAAAATGTCTCAAACTAACAATCTGACATCTAAGAGCGTGACCACTTTCATTGGATCAAAAGTCACCATCGAGTTAGAGACTTCATTTATTACTCTTGAATATAATCAAAATTTCTCCAATAATGAAGCTATCTTAATGAGGGAATACGTTATGAGTAAATAAAATTATCCAACAAGACATGTTCAACAAACGTCTCACTTTTAGTTATTTTACAAACGTTATTTAAAACAGCATTTCAATATATTTTTGATCAACCAAACCAACAACTAGTTTTTCAGCTAAATATGTCACATTGTGGTGGTGAGGAGTCTTATTTTTCCCATCGACCTTTACAATAATGAAATTTTTTATCTTTCTTGAAAAGGACAGATATAATATTTTGGCTAAATCCTTAAATTCATTTTCTGGTGTAACAGCTAATATGTGTTTTAACAACCTTGCTAACATGGGTCTTTGATGCTTCATCCAGAAAATATAAATGCAGCTTTTGTCTTGAAATAGTGTAAAACACATGGAAAAATAATATTCGATTTTGTAATAAAAATAGAACCAGTTAACAAAAACTTTAATAAATGTCATCCCATGTGTATGAAGTATATTGAAGTGGATATGAGATTTATGTTTTCGAAATTGATTTCACCATTAATCCACATCCTTTTTGTAACTCTTTAAGTTAATGTCAACAAATTAAGCAATGCTAAACAAGATTTCATATCACTACTCTTAATATGTGTTGATATTCATACGATCGGTTGCTTATCAACCCAAAAAAAGATCCCAATAACTTTTTCGAATCGAAGGAAGTATTTGTCCATTGTAGGTTACGCATAAACCTATTGTTTTAGATTATGTCATCTAAGCATCTTTCTTTAACCAATGGGCATTTCAATATCACGTGAAGCTAGAAAATTTTAGACCTTAGGACCGTTTCAAAAATAACTAATAACATCCAACGAGAATGATGGCACAAATTACGTAATCCCTTGTTTTCAAGATATACAAACAAAGCAACTAGCATTTGACACGTATAGTAGGCATATCAACCTTTACCTTTCTGCTATAACAAAATGACAAAAAAATAAAACGTACCTTAACAGCACGGTTGAGAAGAATGCGCGAGTAAGTGGGGTCACGTGACCGGAAAACAATTGATGCAGCGGCCAATGCAGCGGCGGTCTCCCCTGCCACATCAGATCCAGGGTGGTTCCGATCAATCTTAAACACCGTTCGCAATGTATCCATATCCTCCGGCCTCTCCCAACAGTTATGATCCGAAATAGCATCCCCTACTTGAACATAAACGACACCGTCCGTTGCCGTTGCCTTCAATAAGTAGTCTGTTCCCCATTTCACCGCCCTAACTGCATGCCCTAGCTCCGGCCCCATGATCCTCCCAAAATCAATCACACTCCACGCCAGCAATGTCGTCGTAAACGCCATCGGAAAACCGAACTTAATGTTATCTCCGGCGTCGTAGTATCCTCCCGTCAAATCGACCTGCAAATTTCAACACATATACTCAAAAAATCAAAACTCAGCATATAGAAACGCATTCATCATAGACTTCAAATATAAACCTACAGATTTGAACTTTAACCAACTATGATTTAGTAAAACAACAAACCTAAATTCACATTTCAGTAAACATCCAGATACTTGAGATAGAAGAAGAAACTACTTACTCCGGCGGATGCTCCGTCGTGCAATGCAGAATGACTGCGCCACCTGACACGCTGATCCGGCGGAAGTTTGCCGGAACGTTGACCTTCAAAAAAGAGAATGCATTTCCGGAGAGCATCGGAGTAATCATGCGCAGAGGCGGAAGCAGAGGCGGAGAAGAGAAGAATGAGAGTAGAAACAGCAAGAATGAGGGGTGAATTAGCCGTCGGCGAAGTTACCGGTTTTGGCGCCATTTGGAGTTTGCGGGAAGGAGAAGTAAGGAATGGGATGGGATGAGAATGGCGGGGAAAAGGGGAAGCGTCGTCGTTTGGCTTTATAGAGAAAAAAAAAGTAGGTCATTGGATTCTCGAGGATGGGCGAATGAGAGTGGAACACGTGATAGGGTGCGAAAGGATGGGTAGATACCGATGAGCACAGGATTTTTGTTTGACTTATTGGGTTGTAGTTTGACCGACCCAGACGGGTTGAAATTTCGACCCGGTAAGTAACCGTTGCCTGCTCCGTCCCCACAAAAAATTGTGCCGTTTACTATCATCCAACATTTTTCACCATGTCGTTTTCATCCATTATCATTTGTAATTTGTCCCTAATTATTTTTATTTATTTATTTTTCTAAATGATAATTTCCATCGTAACGGTATTGTCATTCTTATCGTTTTCGTCTTTTTAGAAGAAGAAAAAGTGTAGAGATTTTGAGTTTCCTTAAAATGGAAAAAGTAAGGTGTCGTTTGTTCTTTAAAAGATATTGAAGTTTAAAGTCTTATTTCACTTTTAAATGATAAAAATGTTGAAGTCTGAAATCATAATTAATAAGACTGTTTGTTCTTATAAGTTGATAAACATCTGGATGCATGTAGTTATCTATTTTACACAATAAAATATTATAATGTTGATTTTATAAAACTAGCAACATATATTATAAAGTTTTCATGAATACATAAGTTAGGAGAAAGCTCAATATAACAAAGAGTAACGAGTCAATCACACTATGTACCATGTACAAGAATGTCCAACAAATTTGGTACAAATCTTCTATTCACATTAACAAAAACAACAAAATCAAGCCACCCACTTGAGCACAAGCATGAGCGGATCAAGAACTTGAATCTAGTCTCAGACCAATATTTTTCTCCTAAAAAACAATCTTATTCTACCTCCAAATGCCATTATTATGCTATTTGTTGGATTAGGTTTCGACAAATCAAAAGGGATTTTAAATGAGTCGGTTATATTAGAAGCCTAGATCGAGAAGCATTAAAGCTTGTTGCTGTTGAGCCATGGTTTCCATAACATTGTGCGGTGCAAACATTAGGTTAGAAGCATAGATTGAGAAGCAACACTTGGAATGATGGAGAAACAATACTTTGCATCGACTATGTTTCCTGATCGAGAGATATTATGATTGATTCAGATTTTCCAGTAAAATATAGTTCAATAACAGTGTCGATGAGAATCTTTGAAATTAAACGTATACAAAAAAAGAAATTGAATATTTTTGTAGTATAAATCGTATTGTAATCTTCAAAATAGAGAAAACTGTTAAAAATTAGCATAAATTTTATTTGAAGATTTTGATTTTTGATTATCCATTTTATAAAATATGTTAAAGAGAAAATGTTGGAGATGGTTTTTTATTAATATTTTAATTTTTAATTATTTATTAAAGATGTTATGAGATTTTTTTATAAAATATAAATTTTAGAAAATGAAAAATAAAGGACAAAAACTACAATTTTATTTTAATTTTTTAGTTAGAAGTTAAATATTATATTTTATTTCAGAAAGAAAAAGAAATTAATTAATTAGTATTTATTTGGAAGGCATAAAAAAAGCAAAAAGTGGTCGTTTATGGAGCCCAAAAAAAAAATGTGAAATGAGTTTTGGGGATGGGGGAGTGTGAGTGTGGTGGAGGTGGGGGCATTTAAGACATTCACCACCCGCCCCTCCACTCTTTTCACGGTTTTCACCGACTTTTTATCATCTACGTGCTCTTTCACGCCTCCTCTTTGCCTTTTTCTTTATGTTTCACAACTCTCACTCTTATGTTTTATATATTTGGATAAAATTTGATTTTCGACAATCTCAATCGGTTTCGTATAAAACAAATTCTCAACCCTTGATTAGATCTACAATCTGAACATTCATAATTACAAAATTGTCACGAGACTTCTTAATAATCACAAAATTGTCATCGTGCAACTTTGGACCATTAGATCATTAGCTTATAAAGTTAATCAATGAACATAAATTGGTCTTACAGGTCTCACGTGAACCCAACCCTATATATATGTGTGTGTGGTGTTCACAGTTAATGAACATATATACAAAAGAGTTATATAACGATGGAGAATAAATTGATAAATAAATTTATATGAAGAGGATATGTGCTGATATAAATGTCCTATCTACATATTAATAAAGACTCAAAAAAACATATTAAATCAAAGAAATAAAATAATATCAGGATCATCGAGTTATGTTGAGTTCAAATAATGTAACCCAATATCAACCCGATATCTACAATTTGAAGATTTTACAACTCGATTAAACACCAAGTTACTTTGGATTGAGTTATTTCGCGTTAAGTTAAATTGGGTTGGTCAGGTTTTTGAATACCCAAAATGATCTACATGTCATATTCCATATATTCAACATGTTTAATTCATCCTAAAATAAATATTCATGATGAAAATTAAAAAAATGCACATAGTTTAGAAATATTTAATGATTACAAATTTTTATGAACTAAAGTACAATGTTACCCTTAATAATGGAGTAAAAAAATTCTCCCTCTAATAATTAAGAGTATAATGGAAAAATAGACTTGTATTTTTGAAAGTAAACATTTATTTTAAGGTAAATTAAATAAAAATGTAGATATTTAGGGAAGGATGAAATATTATTATAATATATATTAGGTAAGTGTAAATTTATA
>NC_037539.1:2603694-2675397 GCF_001531365.2 Cynara cardunculus var. scolymus
GGATGTTATTCTACACCATTTGTTATTCCTACACCTTATACAACCCTCATCTCAACCATTCAATTTTTAATCAATTAATTGTTTCCCAATATAAAGTATTAATCATAATTAATAAACTCTATTCATATTCCATAAATATTCAAATCATAATAAATGAACTCCAATCATTTCTATAAATATCTCAATTAATTGGGTTGCAAAGGTTGTACAAATGCACAAGGTTGTACAAATGCACAAGGTTGTAAAAGAAATATACCATATATATATATATATATATATATATATATATATATATATATAAACAGCAACTAGTTGTTATGAAATTTTATATATAACACATTCCAATGTTACAACTTTTACACTACAAATTTTCATATACTGATGATTTGGGTTGCCATGTGGACTCTCACTTCTTTAAGTTTAAGTAATCATCAATTAAACAACATACATATGGTTTCATGTTCATTGAATATCCATCAAATACATGTTTAAAAGTCATATGTGATCTCTATGGCTCTTGCCTTGGAATACAAAAAGAAGTAAAGTAGTATATACAAATTTATTGTCAAGTTTGCGAAATAATGTTCTACATGACGTTGTGAAATCACGTAATCCCCTGGCATGTTCTATTGATTAAAAACGAAAAACATGCATGTTCGACGCACTTATGGAATTAGACATGTACTTAGAAATTAAAGTAGTTTTTGGACCGCAAAATATCAAACTTGATATGGTTCATCGAATCAAGGCATGACTTTTATGGGATATGCTTAATTTGAGATGTATTAACGGACTGAAATACATCATTTCCAAACGTATGAATGATAGAAAATGTTTTTTTAAAGCAAGTCTTGCAAACTATAAAAACAACAGATAAAGTTATATATATATATATATATATATATATATTGCAATCAAATAATTAGAAGAAATGTGTAGGTATGGGATTGACCTTTTCAATTGAAGAACGAGTCGAAGCAAATTATGATTGAGAACGGAATGGTTAAGTATTAAGCAAAGTAAAATGTGTGCTTAGTAAAGTTTGTCATTTGGTAGTTAAAAATGGATACATTTTAAATAAACATACAAAAAACCAGATGTATTTGTTTTACAATTTGTCCTTCTTAATAGGAACAGTAAATATATACTTATGAGTTAAGAAAAATGCATATATCGTTTTTATGTAATTTTTAATTTACATTTTTTGGGGTTGGATTACAGCGAGAATGAAAGTTATGGTGATAAGTGTAAGAAGGATATCCATCCTTTGATCAATCCTATTTGAAAGAAACCATTAGATCAATTCCTTTTGAAACACAAATCATGAATTGTTTTGGGATTAAAAGTGATCAAGGGTCCAATCTTTTCTAATATTTTTCATCTTAACTCTCATATTCTCATACGATATTTTGTCTATAAAAGAGTGTTATATATGATTGAGTTCCGGTGAAAAAGAGAGTAAAGGTGCGAAGTGTAATAAGGAATCTTCGTCCTTGGATGTACATTAGGATGAAATGCACCAAGATGCAGCGGATCATTCCCCGTGTCAAGCATGATTCATGAGTGAGTTTAAGATTAAAGGTGATTAAGGGTCTATATAACGCTAAAGATAAATTATTAGGTGTCCTGATACGGCCGCACCTTATACTGAAGCATGAGAGTGCGTAATGTTATTTCGTGAAACAGGAACATTTAGGTATTCAGCCACAGCCGTAGCTTATAATCAAGTCCGACTGTGCGCAACGATAAGTATGATTTTCCTAGATTTTACTATTGTGATCAAATTGATATTCCACCTATGGATTAATATAAATAACCCCTTGAGAGCTTAGAAACCCTAGTTTGAGTTGAGAAAAATATTGAAAGAGACAATATAGAATTTAGTGTTCGGTCTGCAATTTCTTTTCGGTGTTTGGGTGTTTTCTTCATCAACAAAAGTTTTCTGCACATACATCACTATACTGTTGGTGGAGTAAATCTTTGTGTTTTGTGTGTTCCGTTTGTTTTTTAATTTATTTGGTTGATTTAATCGTTGTGCTTTCGATCCTGTTTTTTTCCGCATTAGTTGTTTGTTGACATCACATGTTTAATTGTTGTTGAATAAATTTTATTACTTTATTTTCTTTTTAGGACCTTTGTGGTGTTCAAAATCCCAACAGTCTTGACGTTTTCGAGAAGGATAGTAAATGATTTTAGAAAAAACATAAAATAGTTAATAAAATACATCAATTTTTCATTTTTTTTATTATGGTAATAAACCGATTTCCATATGCTTTACCAACCTATTTTTTTAATGTAACATCCTCAAATTTATAAGAGCAACTAAATTAAAATTTCGATAAAACATCAATTAAAAGGTAAGTTCCTTTCTACAAAATCAGTACTTGATTTCCTCAAACAACAAATTTAGATTTAACATCAATAAAATGACAAACCAAACCTTACATAGAGTCTAGGTCAATGTCGGATGTTACGAAAACCCAAATGCAATTGTTATTCCAAAATACTGAAGAAATTCCCAGATCGTTAAATCCTTCTTGCGTATCTAACTAGCACTGAACTCTTCACGGTGTCGCTGGTACCATACTCCAACAAGGACTCGACGCACATGTCAACAAAATAAAAATGGTTAAGTTTAACGTCTAATAAGTTCAAACAGATTTCATCATAATCATAAAACGGGAAACTGAAAGACTGATTATTTGAATCATGATTCCTCAATTGAAATTTCTTTAACATAAAAACAACATCTTTCCATTTTCGCGCCCGATTCGATCATTGAAGGTTCCACTATGAAAATTATATAAAACCATGTTATATTTCCATCTGAATGGTCAAACAACTTCCACATATTAGGGGATGTTACATTTTATTTCTAAACTTTTACGATATTTTGAGTCTTCTCAAAAGTGAAGAAGATGTATAAATTTATTTGTTCTATTTATCGTATATAAATATTATATACCTAAAAACACATCTTGAGCTTCACAACTAGATGTACTTCATAAAGTATTTAATGCCATTGTGTAAAAATTAAATATTAATAATAAATTAAAATGAGTAAAATGTATATTTAATAATAAATTTGGTTACCAAATAGATATGGACATAGTTTGTGTTGAAGGAATATCGCAGCTTGCCCATCCTCAGAATTTTGAAAGACGCTATGTCAGGATTTTTTATTAGCGTTATCCAATTTTAATCATTTAAAGTCCCAAATTTTTTCATTTAAACATAAAAAAGTGGACCTATCATCATTTATATACTTTTATATATAATTTAGAGTCATCTTTTTTTATTAATCAAATAAATAGTACAAACTTTAATAATTTAAACTAAAGTTTCCACTTCGAGTCGTCTTAATTATTATATTTCTTGATAGAAATAACCGACTTATTTGAATTGAAAGTTTGGGTTGTTTTGGATAAGTAATGAAAGTTGAGGATGTATTTTAAAATTTTTGCTTAGAATATCTTAAGCCATCCACTGCCTTATCTATAGTGTATTATAATGTATTTGACAACAACTCGTAAAAATCATTTTTTATTCATGAAGTACTGTTAGTTGATGCATATTACTTAAAATTCAATACTACGAGTAAAGTGTGCGTAAGTTCAACTTATTAAAGCTCTATTTTTGAATTCGTGTAACTAACTGCAGATAAAAATAATCAAATATATGATAAACATATTATTTTGAATATATATAATTAGGATAATTATTGAGTTTTAACATAATACTTAATTATTATCCTTATAAAAATTATATTATTAAACAAAAATAAATTAATTTATTATTAGATCTAAATTGAATTATAATGAAAAATTGAATTAAAAAATTACACATAAAACGAGAATTTTTAAATAACTAATTTAATACTAATATCGATATTTTTTTTCAAATTTATACTTCATTCAAAAATAAAAATATTATCGTTTTCTAAAACCCACATAAAACTGTATTATATCGACAGAGAAAATGAATAAAATAAAACATTAAAATCGAGATATATCTTGCTGCATTACGCGAATACCTTTCTAGTATTTAAATATGTATATGCATGAATTATTTTAATTCTTTTATGGGAAGTTGAAAAAGAGAGAAGAGATAAAAAGTGGTGAAGTCGTGTTTAGTCTCTCTGGGTTCAATCAAAACAGAAGAGAAGAAGAAGAAGTTGATATGTAATTATATGATTATTTGATTGTTGTTTAAGGTCTTCAATCTACTGTGTTTACAAGGCGAATTTTATTTTAAAAGCATTACTTGATTTGCTTTTGGTGAAGAAAACGGGTGTTTTCAAATTGATTATATGCTATTGTTAGCATAATTTTGGGTTTTGATACGTTATTACCAACTTATTGGAATAAACATGACATAATCAGGAGAAGTGTATTCTGGGATAAGGGTGACATAATCATCTGTTTAATAAAATGAAAATTTGATTATATGGGAATTGTTATCGCATCTATATGATGCGATGAGAATGAATTATCGCATCTTTGTAATGCGATAAGTTGATATTGTCGCATCCTTATGATGCGAAGAGTAAGTTTGTTGCATCTGTTATATTCGAGGAACGTGTGTTATCGCATCCTTGTAATTCGAGAAAGTGGTGGTTATCACATTCTTATGATGCGACAAGTTAGTGTGCGAGGAAAGGGGATTATCTCTATATGGTGCGCCAAAAGTGGTTATCGCATCTGAATGATATGACAAATTGGGGTGTTATGTGTTATAAAAACTTGTGATTGAACAAAAACTCTCTGTTTCACCGAGATTCTTATGAAAACCCCAATCAAAATCTTAACAGGAGGCTCTTAAATGATTTAAATTAAAAAATGAATTTTCATAATATAAAATTTTAAAATAAAAACAAGATTGAAGTCAAGGACCTCTAAATATCATTGGTCCTTTTTGATGTTCAAAATTTGAGTACAACTCTGTAATATTGCATGTTGGGCCCCTATTTAGACCTAGATTAGTAGGTGGTGGATCAAAATTTTATGCAAGAATATAGCCCAAATACAACACCACTTGGGCCCATTACACTTTTTTATCAATCATTATTGATCAAAACATAATTATTCTATGTGACCCTTCCTTCACCACTCTCACTCTCACTCTCATGTGGATGATCTACCGGGTTCATAACTACTGCTTTTATTATAAAGCGTTTATCTAGCCAACACTTAGGTCCGGTTCTACCTAAACTTTTCTGGTTCACCCCAACATTCTCCACTTATCCGACTATTGTTGAGCAGTTTTTGGATATCAAACGGATCTTCCAAAAGATAATTTTAATGTGGCCGATCTTCCTTCTTTTACAATCAGTTTCACTACAACACCACTGCTCTAGCTAATTGTCCACTCGTTCTAAATGTGATAGTAGAGGGATGAGAGTAAGATTTTATAATTAAAAAAATATAGAAATTTTGTTTTGACCAACATCATTTCAGTGGATTAATTTAATATTTTTGAGGCTTTTAAAATCATGCGATGGACCCCACAAATACCATTTATAAATGCCATATAATAACAATAGCAAAATGAACGAAAATTTTAGAGTAAATTACGGATTTCGTCTCTGTGCTTTACGTGCTTTTTATGAAATTGATCTTTTAAGTAAAAGATTAAAAAAAATGAAAAGGAGGAAATTGCCCTCAATGTTAACAGAGGAACTGAATGACCGTTAGAAAAAGGGACCAATTCGTTACAAAACGACATATCACAAGTCCCAATCTGTAATAATGAAGTTTATGAAGCATTTTCGTGAAAACCACCAAACCACAAGGCCCAAATCCATGATTTGCTCTAAAAAATTTATTTTGAAATTTAATTAGTATAATCAACATTTAATTCTTTATTTTATTGTATATATATTATTTGATGATGAGTTTTTGATTTATATGATACCAGTTAATTTTAATATGTTATTTTTTTATTTAACTAAAAAACTGATATATGTTTCATCAACAATTAGAAGATCTATCGGTTACCAATTAAAATGAGTAGAAAAATGAAAATTTAAGTTTGTTACATTAATTAAGAGAAATAAATAACTTGTTACACTATAAATGACAAGGATTGTTGTATTTTTAATGTTTTTCCAAACTAAGAGCGTTTCCAACAGACCAATATAATGTTCCTTTTGCTGGTTACCTTTCTCCAACTAAGGGGGTGTTTGGGATTGCTTACAAAAACAACTTATTGACTTATTGCGGTGTGGTATCGGTAACAAGCACTTTTGAGTGTTTGGATAAAGAACGTATACCAGTGTCAAACCGATAATAAGAAGTTTTTGAAAAAGTTAAACTCTTATAACTTATAATAAGTTGATAAGTGTTTTTTCTAAAAAAAACATAAGTTGTTTCAAATAAGCAATCTCATACACCCCTTAACTACAAAAATGTTGTTAAAATGGTGTTTTGACAATCACATTGATTATTTTAATTATATTTTAGATTTTTTTATATTTAAAATAAACGTTTATTTTGTATTTGATTATGTTTATATGTAGTTGGTTACACGAATTTAAAAATGAAGTTTTAATAAATTGTACTTACACAAAATTACTTGTAATCTTGAATTTTAAGTAATATACATCAATATACAATACTTCATACATAAAAAATGGTTTTTAAAAGTTTATGTCATATGATTTATAATATAGTATAGATATAGATAATTTTAGTATTAATTTTTAAAAAACATATTTCTTTTAAGTTAAAATATAATTAATTGATAATTAGAAATATTTGGCGGGGAGAGCGGAGGCCATGGAATCCGGCCCAAGGTTGACATAACGGATCCCGGAGTCAATCACGGGCCACTGTTTTTTTCTTCATTATTTTATAACCACCAATCACAACAGAAATCATCATATTTTGCTTTTTTCCTTTAAAAAAAATTACAAATCAAAGTTAGTTTCTTTTGAATAATTAAAATTTATTTACACTAAAAAAGACCAAATAATGTTTTTAAAATTTATATAATCACTGACAGATCCAGAAAATCAACTGATTGGGATTACATACTCGGGGGTTATTTGGTTGTTTTACATTAAGTCTTGTATGGATAAAGCTGTATTTATGATTAATTTGTCTGTATAAATTGAGAAAGTTTTTGTTTGTTAAGGATTTTTTGATAGATGAAATGAGTGGAGGTTTTTCTGCAATGTCCGGCTTCTAATTTATTTAATTAATAAATAAAATAACAAAAAACTGTAAATTAAATTAATCTTATGATTAAAGTTAAAATGATAAAATAGATATTTAATTTTAAAAATTAACAGAAATTAAAATAGAAACATAAACACATATTTTATGAATTTTGATGGTTGATATACTATTTAGGGAAAAGTGATGGTGTGCTTTGCAGGCTGTTGATGATGACACATGATGAGTCTGGATCCATATGCATATGGGCCGTGGATTAAGGGGAGGGTGCACAAACATTATGATGGGAATGGGCCACACTTTATCATACCTTTTCTTGCGCAAGTCTGTTAGATGACCGTTAAAACTTTTGTACGCATATGGGGGAAATTAGCTATTTCTTTTTGGATTTTATTTAAGTGTCACTATCTTTCTAATGATATATCCACTTGCGAACTTAATTAAAAGACAAAAAAAATTATAATTTTTATTAGGTCCGCAAGTGGTTTGCACAGATGCCACTTGCGAACCTTGGTAGAAATTGTAACCGGGTTCGCAAGCGAGTGAGATACCACTTACGAAGATAGTGACATTTAGGTAAATCAAGTAAAGAAATAGCTAGGAGAATACTTCATGGAGAGAGAAATGGTAATTTTGGCTGATTACGGACCAAGCTAAACCCTTGATCACCTTTAATCTCAAACTCAATTATAAATCGAATCTTATACGGAAATTGGTATCCAGTGTATCTCATATTAATGTACATCCAAAGATGGATATCCATTCTTACGTTTTCTCAGCGGAACCATACCTCTGAAAAGGGTAATGGATTTTGTTAAGATTTTTCTTTCTTTATTTAATTTAGAAAATAAAAGATGTTATAATTTTGTAAAACGAGTCATTTTTTAAAGAAACTTATGAAACTTTTTTATTTGATATATTTTTATCAAATATATTAAAATTGAGGTTTTAACGTTATATTATATTAGAAGGGTATTCACGTAATTAAGTGATATACATTTTGATTTTAATATTTCATTTTATTCTTTATCTCAGTCGATGTTATAGTATCGTGTTATATGATTTTGAAAAAACGATGATATTTTTATTTTTGAATAAAATATAAATTTAAAAATATCATAAAAATTTAACAAAAATATATCGATATTAGTATCAAATTAACTATTTAAAATTTCTATTTTTTGTGTAATTTTTTAATTCAGTTTTTTATTAATCTTATGATTTGGTTCAATATTATAATTTTCTTACAAAAATAATAATTATTTATTTTGTTAGAACTCAATAATTATTCTAATTATATTTTATATTTTTTATATTTTTAAATGAGATGATGTTTATCCTTTATTTAATTATGTTTATCCGCAGTTAATTACACGAATTCAAACATAGAGTTTTAATAAGTTATGTTTATGCATTATTTACTTGTAATATTAAATTTTAAGTAATATGCATCAATATAAAGTGTTTTATGTATAAAAAATAGTTTTTAATAGTTTTTGTCAAATGTTTTATAATATATTAGAGAGATATATATAAAATGAAAATGAAAAATAAATTTTATGTTTTATTTTAATTATATTTTCTATGTAGGGAGCAATAAATTTAAAAGTTAATTAAAAAAATAAGAAATAAATTTGAAATGGTCTGATCGTTTCCGTCAAATCCGTTTGAGCCGCCGTCTGTGAGGTCCATACACCTCTCAAGCTCTCAACCCCATGCCTTTTTGCTTCTGTTTTCAACTTTTTCTGGTATATCTGTTTCCAAATATTGTTTAAAAATAATATAATATAATATTAAATTAAATAAAAAATTATACAAGTTGAATATTTTACCAAACGATTAGAATTTTACAAATTTACATTGAAAGAATGCAAATATAAAATAAATGGATGATAAATATTTGTAAAATGATTAGAATAAAAATAAGAAATGATGACAATATATCCTTTAATTAATCATGTATTGTTTCACATTAAAATAAATTATCTAAAATGGAGATTTTGGCTTAAATTTTGCTTTGAAGGGTGTTTGGGATTGCTTATTTAAAATAACTTATATTTTTTTTATTAAAGTCCTTATCAACTTATTATAAGTTAGAATAGTTTAACTTCTTCAAAAAAAAATTATTACCTATTTGACATCGGTATAAGTTGTTTATCCAAACATTCAGAAGTGTTTATTACCGGTGTCATACCGAAATAAGTCAATAAGTTATTCTTATAAACAATCTCAAACACCCCTTTAATAAAAATTTTAAAATAAACGGAGTATAAGAAAGTGCGTGAAATTTTACAAATTTGGAGAACTCCCAAAATATTAATTAGAATGAGAGCAAAACAACTTTTTAAAAAAAAAATTATATTCCAGCCAATAAAAAAGCTTTGATGTTAAATGTTTATGAGAGGCAAATAATATTTTAATAATAGTTAATATCGTAATCGGTAAAATAAAAAATCTGTTAGAGATGATGTGATTCTTTTATAGATTTTAAGCCTTGATTCTCTATTTTGCGAGAATCTGTTGAAGATGCTATTATGGAATAATACATATAAAATATATAGTGTTTTTTACATTATGAAACAAAAAATAAACGTAATAAGAGTTTCATACCATAAAACAAATACACTATTAAACAATGCATTAAATCCTAGTTTTTACCTTTGTGTGATTCTCAAATGATTAACCCCTATATATAGTATAAGGAAAGATTATGCGAGAATACGATAATGCGAGAAATCTCAATATCATATATGATTACGCTTATTTGAGTTGTTTAATCATATACGATTAAGCGTCTACATGTTATAATGCAACATCTCTTTAATCATATATGACTAAGCTTCTTTCATGCGTATAATCATATATGGTATTGAAATTTCCCGTCTTCTTGCAAAACTTTTAACTTTTGGTTTGAACCTGACCTCCCCCCCCCCCCAACACACACACACACATACATACATATATATATAGAGAGAGAGAGAGAGAGAGAGATAGAGAGAGAGAGAGAGTGAGATCATGTGAGACTAGGTTGTTTTCGTGAGACTACTTTTTTACACTTGAAACTTCATAGTAGAACATTGTGAATGTAACATTCACAGTGTTTTTCCTGTAAAGATTCAAATTGTTTTACCTTTATAATGTTTTGCTACGAAGTTTCACATATAAAAATACGGTTTAAGGAGTCTTGCAAAAACAAACTAGTTTTCACGTAAATCCAACTTTATATATATATATATATATATATATTAATTAAATGATGGTTTGCAATTACCAAATAGTTAAGTCCTTTGATGGCACTTTGTAACAAAGCGAGTCAACAACTCAACATGCTCCCATGGACACGTTTTTTTAAGAAATAAATAAAATAAAAATAAAAATGAAGAAAATTATAAAGGAGTAGTTAGATGAATCCAAAATAAATAAGGGAGAAAAATACAAACACAAGTCATGAGTGGGGATTTAACAATTGTTTGGACGTGCATCAACAATTCACATGCAAACCAATTCATCTTCGTTTCTTTTTTAGGTAAAGGAATCAAGTGATTTTATTTAAATTTATGGATTATATTAATAATTTCAAATCAAGATTGCTAATAAAGTTTGAGAAAACCAACGAAAAACAGGTCGTTAAAAATTATTTAAAATTCTGATTTATTAGAACTTTAGTCACATGAGGAAATCAAGCAAATCAATCAGGGGTTATGTCCAGGATGACTCAAACGATTACAAGGGTGGTGGTGGGCAACGAGTAGGAGATCACAAGTGAAAGACTGAAAGGGGAGAAAGAGATAAACAAGGGAAAGTAAACAGATTCATTAGATCATATTTAAGAAAACAAGAGAAAAGAGAATGTGTCACATCATATTCCGTCACAAGAGAAAAGAAACGTGTCACATTATATTTAAGGAAAAAAAAGTCTAAATTACCTCTCATATAACTCGAATTAACATTAAAACATAAGGGTATAACCGTCTTAATAAACGAACCACATTGATGAAATCCTTAATTTGACAAAGCACAAATTCCGGAAATGTAGTTCACAAGAGAAAACGATGTATTTGATTTAATGGGAATGTAAATACCAAAAATACCCTCACCAAGACTTCAAGCATGAGAATCATAACGGCCAAGGGCATTTTCGTAATTTTCACCTCCTTCCAAGAGACTACTTAAACCCCTCCACGCCATCGAAACGTGTAAACGAGGAAAATATGAAAATCCAACTTCCCTCCACCTTTTTCTTCTTCATGTCAACCACCATACTCGCTCTAATCACCGCCGCCGCCGTCGCTGTCGCCAACCCATCGCCACCCACCTCCGGCGACACCGATTTCATCCGTACAAGTTGCAGAACCACCTTATACCCACAACTTTGCTACACTTCTCTCTCCAGCTACTCCAACGCCGTCCAACAAGATCCCGGCCGGCTTGCTCGCGTGGCAATCGGCGTCACTCTTTCCAAAGCCACCCACATGGCCAAATACGTCTCCAACATCTCTCGCAACGCCGACTACGACGGCAGCCCAAGAGTCGCCGCCGCCGTGCACGACTGCTTCTCGGTGTTCGGAGACGCGGTGGACGAAATCCGAGGCTCGCTCCGGCAAATGAGGAGGCTGGGTGGGTCCGGCGAGTCGCTACGGTTCCAGCTCAGCAACGTGCAGACGTGGATGAGTGCGGCGTTGACGAATGAAGAAACTTGTACGGACGGGTTTGAAGATGTGGCGGACGACGGCGGCGTGAAGGCGGAGGTTTGTGATCGGGCGGTGAAGGTTAAAGAGGTGACGAGTAACGCCTTGGCGTTAGTTAATAGTTTCGCTAATGCAATTCAAACTCCATGAGAATAAAACGAATGGTGATGACAAACGGTGGTTCAACGTTTACCGTTTAAATTATATGGAACCAGGGAAACAAAACGTTTGTATTTGACTGTAAAAAGTCAAAATGTAATTAAGTTACGTAAATTGAGTCATTTTTTAACGTATTAGAAAAAGTTAAAAGGTTTTAAGTTTACATTTATTTCATCGCAAAAATTCGTTAAATTTCATAATTACCAGATTTGCAGATCAGCTATTGGTTTTGGTTGGGTTGAGTTGGGTCGATTTAGCTTTGTAGTTTTTAAGCTTTTGTTCTTTTGGGTCATGGAACTTGGGTGGGTTATCAAAGGGCCTTTGACCTAACGGTATCATAGTTTTTAGTCTCTTAAAAGGTCGAAGGTTGAAACCTCACCAAAAATGAAAAGAATATGTTAGATTATTTGTTGCATTTATCATATATAAATATTATACACTTAAATAAAACCTAGGCAGGTTGTTGCACATTGCAGTGGTTTTTTTTTTGGGTTTTTCTTAAAAAATCTTCTTGTCTTTAAAAAAGAATATTTATAAGTAGAAAATTGTGATTTTGGTCTATTTTTTTTACTTTAAGAAATTCATACTTTTTCTAAAATTGAGAAACTAAGAGAGAGAAGTTACAAATTTAAATATGTAGAAATTGTTTCTTTTAATTGTTTTTACTAATTAAGTTAATTGTATTATCATTTATTTGAAATTTTATTGGAATGTTAAATATAATAATAATATAATTAATATTGTAGCTTCTAAAATGAATAAACTATTAGGAGTTTTTTGTTTATCTCTTAATAGTTTTATTAAGATGCAATATCTGAATCGTTAAGAGGTGAATTTTGTTTGACAAAAAAAATCTGCTTCTTAATGGTTCTAAAATCATTTGAATGATTTTGTATTATGGGCATTTCTTTACCATTCAACGTTTTAATTTCATTGTAAACAATTACCAAATAATTATATTTCAATTTGCATTATATCATGAGAGTCTTTTAATCATTATCACTACTTAATCATTTTGTACCAAACCATTCAGCAACTCGTCAAACAACCCCTTAGAATTAAAGGTAATTTTTTGGAATTTCTGATTCTTAATTTTTTAGAAAATTGTTGGAGATGCTTCCGTGAAACGAGGCCTCAAATCTTAAGACCATAATCTGTTTTCAAAACAAACTTTATAAAAAGGTTTTGAAAAACCAAATATTTTACATGAAAATCATCGAGGATAACTTTCAAATCTTATTTATTGGATGCTTTTAAACCACGTATGAGCAATACATCTACATTTTTTCGTTAACAGAAGAATTGAAAACTCTGTAACTCCAAATGATTATTAGGTTAGTCACAAAGTTACACCTAAAAATAACACCAAACTATGTCCCGTGATTGCACATACCACAATTATATTTACCATGAAGCAATTATAGAAATTACCGTCACCATCTTTTACTGTCCCTAGAAATTCTTCATTCATGCTAAAAATGCTGAACTATTAGATCTCCTAAGACAAAGGTCAACTTTATAAGCATTTCTATATAACTCGCAACAAAATATGATAGCAAAAAAACTCTACCCCGAATCTTCTAACATAATGTACAAACTATAAAGTATTTGATATCTTTTCGCCTTACCTAACTTTAGGGTTTTCTGTTTTAACTTTTACATTTCTTTTGTGGACTAGGTTTAGGTAGTTTTTTTTAAGTCTTCTATAGATAAGATTATCTGTATATGTTAATTTGTCTGTATAGATTGTGAATGTTTTGTTTAGGAAAGTTTTTTAATAAAAGAAAGAAGCATATTTCTTAATTGGAGTGACAGGTTAAAATAAAACTAGGCTTTCTGAATAACCCACCTTATATATCATTAATCTACTATTAAACCGTTATATATAGCTGACTGAATAAGTTGTGAGTTTTATTAAACTCATTAAATTGTTAATAAATACGCCCTTTATGTAACACCCTAAAAATATTGGACGAGAAAAATCCAAAGAAAGCTAAGAACTTGGTATTAAATATCAGAATAAGAGCTTTGCCCAAAGAAAGAAGTAAAATACGCTAGTTAAATACATGGGTAAATAAATTTGTTTGAGATGAACAACCTGCTAATGTAATTCCTCAAAAGAACTAGATTACAATTGGGTGTCACCTAAACGACAAAAAAATAAAACCAATACTCGGCGTTTGAAAATGCTCCCCAAAAGCTTTCTACAAAGAGGCTGGTCAAACCTCCCTAGCAACCCCGCCACTAGAACCTAAGATACATACCGAAAAGAAACAAGTTTTAGGCAAAAAAGCCTAGTGAGCTTGAACATAACATAAATAATCACGAATGACATAAATTGACAAATCAATAACCATGAGAAGTCATTTAGTCTTGATCATAAACCCACATATACCATTGAGAGCGGTGGAAACTGAGAAATATGTCACTCGTCAAATGTTGTCATATGACACTTCAAGACATAGAGCCCAAGTGCCCAACGACTTCTAACAAGTTTCAACTCAAGAGTATGTTGACTGTAATGTCTATTCCAAAGAATAACTCCTCAAGGCTCAGACACTTAATGCGTACCTCCAAATTCCAATGTAGCACCTCAAGCATAATGGTTCTTAGTGCCTACCCTTTCGAGTAGCACCTCAAGACTCAACCCTCTTAATGTCTACTTGAATAGTTCTTCTATCCATAAGTCTCAAGTGAGGATGTTCGTTCTATCTAAAAGTATATTGGAAAACTATTAAACAACCCACAATAGTTTACCAGAATCAATAAGGCTAGAAATCACTCCAAATTAGGCAACGTTTCCACAAAACATGATTAACATAGACTTCCAACATTTTAGATCAAGTTTCATGTAACCTTTCACAATAATAACCCCATTACAAGATGTAAGGGTATTATACTCCCAATTAATGTAGTAATTTACTCAAAATGCATACAACACCTTCCAAATATAGACATATTGTTACATCACGAGCCAACCGTACCAGATATTGTCCATTTTGTCTGCACCTCGACTCACGATTTTTAAAGGCATCTGATATAGGAGGTATCCAGTCCCTTATAAGGCAATGTTTGTTTCCCTCCCAACAGATGTGGGATCTTACACATATGAGCAAATCTCAAAATAGTAAAGAAATACTTAAAATAAAGCTTAAAATGGAATCAAAGTAAGTATTTTGGCATGTATCTAGTTTTACAAAGCATTTAAAACTCATTTTGCTAGATTTCTTGAAAAACCCTAGGAAACAAGCAAAACCCTAGAAATGGAGATGAGATGGTGAAGCTTTAATCCTTGAGATGGTAAAGCTTTAATCTTTTTAGTACCAATGTCAATAAATGCTCTTCAAATCTGCCCTAAAAAGATCCCTAAAAAAATTTAATGAAGAGGGAAGAAAGAAATGAAAGTAGGTGGAAGAGAGAAGATCGAGTAAATGAAGAAAGAAGCAAGAAATTCCACACTTGGAGCTAATTAAATCCCATAGACGCCCGAGCCACCTTTGGGGTGGCATAAGGCGCCTCACCCTTAGGTTGTTCGCTCTACCCCCCCCCCCCCAACATGCCTCCTACGGTGACCTTCCCTTATGCCTCATAGCTTTCGGGTGACTTTAATCCCATATGGCTTTAGGTGCCGCATAAGTAGCTCAACTACTGCCTTCAAATAAGCCAAACCTGGCAACGGATGCTCAAGTGCCCTTTCTCGTGGCTTAGGCCACCTGGGGAGGCACCCAACCTGACCCGTTCGTCCGTTTTCGACCCCGACTCACCTGAACCATCTCAAGGTCAAATTAGAACGTTTTTGAGAACTAGATCAAATTTTAAAACGTAAATTTCAAGGTAATTTCTAAATTTTCCAAAATTTATAATTTTTGAGATTTCATGGTTTTACAACTATTTTCAACTCATCGTAAATTAGACAAAGAGCAAAAATTAAAAAAACAAATATCCAATCCTTCAAAGACGTGTTTGGTCAACAAACTTTAGGTTGGTCTAAGTTTGGTATCAAATGTCACAAAGCTTATTGATTTTTTAATTTTTAATGAAACCTATTTTTAATTAGACTTTTCTTATGAATAAAACTCATTTTATTATCGTTTAAACTTTTTTTTTATTAAAAACAAAAGACTCAAAAAAAAAAAAAAAAAAACTTGTAATTATTAATCATATATATAAAGAATAGTATTGGCATATTTTCATATACAATATTATTAATTTCATATTACATAGGATAAAATTTCCATATCAAAAGTGTTTTTTCCTTGGATTTAAAGTATATATCCAACCGACTATGCGAACTAACTAATCCCAGCATAACTACATGCTTTGTGGGTAGTCCGGAGTCATCGTATTTGATCCTCCGTAACCACAAGCGGATTTTTATTCTTCCTTAAAATTGAACCTGAGACCTTCAGACACTTTTGACCGTTAGAGCCCAAGCTCAAACCAATTAGTAACCACCATTTAGTTAATTCTTTACTAAATTTATGGATAAGTGTTGATAGTTTAATATTTGTATTAAAATAAAAATGATGATTATGTCCTTGCAAATGAAGTACCCATTAAAAAATGCCTTATATACAAAAAAAAAAAAAGAGAGGATAAACTGCAATAAGATGAAAGAGTAAATTTACATTTTTAGTCCCTGTGGTTTGATTAAAAATTTACAGATTTTAGTCCCTGTGGTTTTGAAATTAAAGTTTTCGTCCCTATGGTTTGTAATTCATTTATACTTTTGTCTCTGAGGCTAAACATTACTTTTAAGTATGAAAAAATAAAATAGAAATGAGTTGTAAACCAAATACCCACATTTTATTATCAGTTGAGTTGACCTGCAATAGTCACCGACCCTCACTTACTATAACATTTTCAGCCATTACAATGAATTATTGTTTTGTTGGTAGACGACCCCTGATTTAATGATAAAAAATAAAATAAATTCCACAATTTAAACATATTTAACTATTAAAAATCTATATATTTGATAATAAATTCCAACCCTGTCCTTTTACTATGCTTTCCGTTATTTATTATTTAATTCAAAAACAAATTAATAGGAATTTATTTAGCTTTTAATTTAATTGTTTATAGTTCAATGAGTGCTCCCATCGCTATAATGAATAAGAAATTGTCTCTCAAAGTATCATCATAATTATTAATCATCTTTCGTCATTCAAATTATTTTATTACTAAAATGAAATCCTTTAATTTAACAAAAATAATATAACCTAGCTGGTAATTGATAAGCTAATTAATGACTGATAAGTTAGCTGGTAACTGATAAGCTATCTAATAAATTTATTATTTTTAGTAAAACTAGTTGATAAGAATGTAAAATAATCAAAAATGGTATCTTAAAAAATTAATCAATTATGATATTTCAAAAATATAATTGAAACAAATCTCTAATAATATAATATACTCATTAATACAAACAAGATGATAAAAAATTTAAAATATATAAGATATTGATTAAAAGAGTTTCAAATTTGTTATTATATATATTATAATATTTGAATTTGTTAAAACAAATTTTAGAAAAAAATTATTATTTATGATTTTAAATAATCATTACATATAATATATATAAAAACAAAATGGTCTACCTCACATATCATAATTAACTAATATTTTCTCAAAAAAATATATTTAATAATTACCTTTCAATTTATAGTAATTAATAATTAATATTTATTGATATTAGTAATGTTTAAATTTTATTAATATTTATTTATAATTAATATTAATATTAATAAATAATAATTAATATTGAAAAAAAATGACAATAAACTACCAAAACGCTACTTCAATTAGCGTTTTAATAAACTAGTTTATAAGCTAGCTTATTTTGCCTTAGTGGTGGTGGTAATTCTATAACAAACAAAACCAACCAATGTGTATCAAATTATATCAGTTAAATTGGTACTAGTTAATTGATATCAATTACAATCGGTTGTTAGTATCATATCAAGTATGCAAACTTGGTTGGTACAACGTATTAGAAGTTGCGTACCATAGTACCGACTTATTTAATTATTTATTAGTTTTTGATTTTTTTTCATATTCAATATTAAACTTTATAACTTTAACTAAAAGTTGGTACATAATACAATTAAACCACATGGGGATAGATGTTTCTACACACGTATCATAACTTGTCCTTTCGGTTACACTGGTTTTAGAAAGATTCATAAAACCAAATATGATTAAATGAAATCTTTATCATTCATTTGTTGGTGCGTTCTTTGTTAATGAATTCTCTTAATAATACCCTCTTATTGAGTAAACTATATTGGTTGGTATAAGAGTAGATATGGTTTTGATAAACGACGCCCTTATAACTAAGAAATTCATTTTTATTGAATTATTATCTGCATTTTATATTTTATTTGATAAATCTAATATGTGGGACATAACCCTCCATTGTTGGGTGGTTTATATATATATATATATAGAGAGAGAGAGAGAGAGACTTGGAATTATGTACGATCAACTTGTTTTTGGTGATACCCGTGATACCATCTTTTTACACTTGAAACTTCACAGTAAAATATTGTGAAAGAACCTTCACAGTGTTTTTACTGTGAAGGTTTGAATTTCTTTTATCTTTATAATGTTTTGTTGTAAAGTTTCAAATGTAACAATGTTGTCTCACGAGTTTTATGAAAATAGACTGATATTACGTAAACTCAACCCTATGTATGTAAACATAGAGACGTCTTAATGATGGGAAGAAAAATAAAGAACACAAGAAGATCGTGTTTATGGGGGAATGTTTTAGGGGAAGGAGATAAAGACAAAGAGAGTTTGGAGGTTTGTGTGTGCATGTGATCAATTAAATTTGTCGGGGGTTGAAATAAACAACTTGTATATATATGAGGGGTTGGTTTGTACTTTATTAATTTTATTCATACACAAGCCCGTGATTACAAACGTCCAATACACTTTCTAGTTCCTACCTCCAATTTTTTAATTAATTTAAACAAAAAATTGATTACTGATAATTTTAAACCACTAATATGATGAAGCATTGTATGGCTTATTCAGTAGGCTTTAGTTGTATTTGGACAAAGTCATTTCAACCATTTACCAAATGAGCTACATGAGACCATTTCCAACCAATTTAGGGTGCCAAAAACTAAAATAGATCATTCCAAATCTTCAACACAATTCCTATTTTGGTTTTCTACTTTTATTCCCATGTATGAAGCTCCCTACAGTATAACTACAAGTATGGAGCTTCCTACAGTATAACTATATTATTTTAATTTATGTGTATATAAAATATCAAAGTACACAATAAAAATATTAATGTAATGTATAGCTAATAATATATGGAGTATGATTGAAGTTAAAGCATCTTTAACAACTATGTTATTTTAGAATTTTTAAAGATATGAGAAAAGTTTGCTTCAATAGTTATGTTAAATTCTTTTTTAGAAAAAAAAAAGAGATATAGAGGGTGTGATTGAAAATGTTTTGAAAGGATAAATATGATAGTTTACTTTATAGCATCTTGATTGAAGAAAAGCATAAATGAGATGCAATTATTTAGGAGGGGTAAACGTAGAGTAGATTAATTTAATCATGAAAAGGGGACAACAAATCCACATCAATAAAGCATGGAAATGTGTTTCTTTTGTTCGTTTGGAGTCGTATGATTTAAGAATGTTTGTGGTGATTATTGTTGTTGGATGAAAATGAGAGGTTTGTGATATGTGGTCACATAGATGGATATAAGTTTTTTTCTTTTTCTTTTTCTATTTCTTTTTCTTTTTGTTATTTTTATATTCATATAATAATAATAAATTTTTTTATTAACTATATATGCATGTTTTGAATGATATATATCATTAACAATTGTCGAGCAAAATATTTAAGGTTTTTTTTTGTCTTGTCATCTTATTTTATTACATCATTTATGTTACTTAATTGATGAACAAATAATTAATGTTCCATTATAAACAAACTGTGGTTTTCACCAAAATAAAAAGAGTAATTTGTAATAGAATACCATAAACTCGTAATAAAATGTTTATACTTGAAAGCTGAAACTGGAAGATCATCAGGTCGAAGACTTGAAAGTAGGGCCGTATGTAGGTTAGATTGGTCGGACTGAAAGCATCTGAAATGTTTACGCTTTGAAGAATTCTCTTGTAGAATGCACAAAAACCCAATCAATAAGAACAGAAATACCAATATTTTCATGTTTAGAAGTATATCCATATCAGTATTCCTTCATTGTTTTGGTCTTGTTTGTGATGCCTAGTGGCTTGGTTACAGCGACTCTAGTGTTCATATTTCATTTGACATGATTTTTATCAAACTAAAGGCCGTAAATTTGGTATATTGTTGGTAAAAGGTTCTCAAATTACAACTGAATTATTGATGACAACATAACTTTGCAACTCATCCAGCATTCAACAAGACAGTAGATGCCTGTGAAACTAACAAACAACCCCAAAAAACCTAACCTTATTGTGTTATAGAAACACCAAAAATACATAGGTTGTGAACAACAGAGGCAGCATGTATATATTTAAGTGATGACGGTGGGGGCAGAACGGCCAGTGAATTCTTGCATCTTCGACAGCTTTAGAGCAACCTCCACCTGTGTAACCAAAACTCAGTAGTTTCTCACCATCAACAAAAAGTATGCCACCAAAGGGGTCATTTGCCTATCGATACTGGTAGCGCCCAGCCTCCCAGGAGGTCAAGAATTTGGTGAGGTTTGTGCGTGAGTATTTTTCCCGTATATAAATATGATTTACTTATGAAAAGGGATGCCAACAGACCCTCTTGGCCAATCTTATACTTGATGATGGAAGTGAATTCATATTTGTCTTGGCCATTTATCTTTATTTTTCATTTTAAATTCTCCTCGTATCAAATAAATGTTCGTTTTCACACACAAACATATAAACAGTGTTGAAAGATGATTTACCAGAGGACCAAGTGCTTCCTGAGAATCTCTTCCAGTCTTGGATGAATCTTTCTCGTATTGCTCGATGTAAAGACGTATTGTGGCTCCTTCCGACCCTGTCCCAGATAAACGGAAGACCTACAACACAGATTACAACATACATTCAGAAGAGGACTTCTCCAGTGCTTGTTACCTACATTTTTTCTAAAGAAATAATATACTTTATTTACTAAAATATATAAAAAATTGACTATTATCCCAATCCTTGTTTTTATTTATAAAAATTGAGGGGAAAGAAAACCATTTTCCAACTTCCGGGAGTGCTCACCAGTACATGCTATGATTAATTGAATTAAGATTACTGCACTCACCAAACGTGACCCGTCTTCAAATAAATAGCGAATTCCCTGATTCTTAGAAACTGAACCATCAACAGGATCTTTGTATTCAAATTCATCAGCATTGGCAACATTTGCCACATCTGATCGAATTCCCTTTATTGTTCTGCACAAATGAATATCAGAAGCTAATTACAACAATTCAAACAGCCTGACTAAGAAAGTTTCAAAATAAGGTCCAAAACATATTTGTATGTGATGGAAAGAGAATCCATATGAAAGAAATCAGGAGAAACTTGCTTGTTAACTTCACCAAGAGATGACTGCAACTTCACCAAGTGAGCCATGAGTTCCTTCGCAGCACCTGCGTCGACATTCTTCAGGAAACAAAACAATTCTGATCAATACAGATGTCAATTACAATTTGCAGCTCCTAATGAGGTTTCATCACATTATTGACAATTTAAATTCATAAAGACCTCGTAATCATAGCGAGTATAATAGTGGCGTCCGAAGGTAGCCCAGTGCTGCTTTACAATGTCTTCAACAGTCACAAGCTTCCCACCATTGAGGCTGTCCTTGTTTTTAAAAGCAAGAATGGACAACCAAGCCAACACAGCCCAGATTCCATCCTTCTCTCGAATATGGTCCGACCCTATAAATTAGAATAAGTTATTAACGTAAGTAAATGTAAGTTTCTTAGATGGCCAATTCGAACATTTTCTCTTTTAGGTTTACGTTTATCCCTTGTCAAGCTTCTCTAATCTCCTTCTTGACTGTTTATCTTCTTAACTAGACAGTTACACATTTCCAACGCCTGATTTTAAGCTGGGCATCCATACAGAAAGTCACACACATCAATTCCTCTATTGACTCCTTAATTTCTAACAATCTTTCTCATAAAAGATTCACCTTTTATTTAAGTGCCTCCAGCAATCCCAATCTAGCACTACGGTCTATGGCCCCATCAAGATAGCACTAGAAAACCTTACAAGGTTCAGTCCTTTCACAATCTAAAAAGATATTTTTAGCAATGTGAAGAAGCATTAGTTGTTTAGGATTTCACTTTTACACGACAACCACTGATGTGTGCAACCACTAAAGATGTTATAGTGAAATAAGCATTTAGCTAAATCGTATTATTCCCAAAACACTATTCTCTTCACATTTACCAAAGATTTTCTTCAAGTCCTCTACATTCTTTTTTTTTTCTATGTACTATTAATTGAGAAAATGGGAATGTATAGAATCAGAAAATACACACATACAACATAAGGGTCATAACTCAATGTTGCTTTTCAAGTTATTAACGAGAGACGTAATGCAACAGTTAATTTTCTTTCTTTTTTCTTTAGCTGACAGCAGAAAGAATGAAAAACTTTACCAGTTCCAAAACTCTCTTCACCACAAACTGAACATAGTCCAGCATCCATCAAGTTACCAAAGAATTTCCAGCCTGTTGGTACCTGGCATATTAGGGATGAGTGACTTTGCTTTCAGAAAACTGTCATGAACCCTTTATAATTCTATATTATGTGCAGGAGTACCTCAAAAAACTTCAAGTTCAGATGTTTAGCCACAACATCAAGAGCAGCAGATGTTGGCATGCTCCTACACGCAGAGAAGTCACAGTTACAAATCAAAATTAGTTTTCATTGGACTTAGATAGACACTTTATCTAATGCATGATGATAAGACAGACAAATGACATGAGATTCCTACAAAAATCAGAAATATGCATAATGGTATTTTCCCAGCAAGACGATGGCACACAAAAGACTGAATTTTTTTAGAAGGGTCACATTAGTTTAAGAAAAAAACTGAAGCACACAGAAATAATTCATATTGAAGAAATTAAGCAAGTTATATATGTATAAGAGTAACCTGGCAACACCCTTTAAACCAGAAGAAAAGTAGGGTATGGCTTGGACTGCATTGGCAGCAATGATAGCAACAGAATCCGAAGGGGTAACAAAAAACCTGAAGCCAGAAAAGAAGTCACCAACTAAGACTCTTCCAAGGGTAGTTGTAGCTGTTTACATCTGCATAAAAATACGGCTTTACCTTTTACCAAGAATCATGTTCCTATCAGCATCACCATCTGCAGCAGCACCAAATTCTGGCGGGTTGCTGTCAGGGTTCTTACCCAATCCCATTCGTGCTACCAACTCTTTCGCGTAGGTTAGATTGGGATCAGGATGTCCACCACCGAAATCTTCCTGCTCGCATCATAAAGTTCAGTAAAAGACAAAGTAGAGTACAAACATACATGAGCAAAGTAATGTATCATGCACAGTATTAGCGCAGCTAAAATCAAATAACAAATGAGATGGATTAGATGGGCAGAAATAACCTTGGGAACACAGTTCAACAATGAGCTCTCTTTTGCACCAAGCTCTTCAACAAATATACGTTTAGCATAAGCTCCAGCAACTCCGCTAAGGGCATCATAACTAATAGATCACAGCACAATTAGCATTGAGCATATCCTTGAAAACAATAGAAGACTAAAAAGAAATTGATGATGACACCAAAAAAGGAAAAGAGAAGGGCAAAAGAAAATGCTGCAAGTAGGTGTAGTAGCACGCACCAAAAACTAAATTGCGGAGATGTAACCAACTTTTGGATGAACTGGAAGTCAAAAATTGACCTGGAAAGATTTCATTAAACCGTTAGAGGGATGCAAAGTCTAACAAAACATCCTTCACAAAGGGATCACATCTTAGACCTGCCATGGTAAACAATTAGAAAAGAATGAAGGATAGTTACTTAACCTCTTATATTAATATCAAAAACTGCATTGTTTGAATAATCATCAAATAGAGACATACACAGCACAAACAAAAACAGCAGTACCAAATCATGGAAACCTAAATCAGGTAAGTTGAGAAATCAAGATTCCAATCAGCAGTACTAAATCATGAAAACTTAATCAGGTAAGTTCAGGAATCAAGATTCCAATGGCCTTAACCTCATTCTCATATTGAAAAACAAATATAAAGAAACAGACAGACAAAGTATGATAACTAAAGGAAGTCCAACTCACTTCCCTTTGTGAAAGAATATAAACGGAAAGAAAGTGTAGATCAAGAGTGATAGCGTACTTCAACAATTTCACATAGTCACTTGCGGAGTCAAACACATCAATGTCAAATTGACCGTCAGGACCCGAAAAGTTTGAAATGCCAATTGCCGAGATATCCACCTGAATACACATGTCAAGCATGTGATTGAAATGATCCATATAGTAAAATTATTTTAAAATTTTACCATAGTTTAAGGATTCAGCATTACATCAGGTAGGCCTTCTGCAATAAAATACTCCTTTATTGTTTTAGTGTTCTCAAAGATTTTATCAGTAATTCCTTCAGGTGCCGGCCCCCCATTTCCCATATTGTATTTAATTCCGAAGTCCTGAAAGAATGAGCAGGTAAGTATAAGTTAGACTATTTTAATCATGTTCAGAGTTTTGCTATCAGTAATAAATTACAACATACCTCATTGGGACCACCTGGGTTGTGACTGGCTGTCAATATAAATGCCCCATTCGCCTTGGATCCCTAGAATATTACAGGTATGAAGGTCATTAATTATTGACTTAGAAAGCTAATCCTCATCATTGCTTGGCAGATAGAATTTTAAAGCAGATAAACTTACATCAGCGCCAACTCTTTCTCGTACAATTGCTGATACAGCAGGTGTTGCCATAAGCCCATTTAGACCAACCCATACGCGTCTTACTCCATTTGCAGCTGCCATTTTAATTATTATCTGCAGTTTTTAAGATAGAATATCAGGTGGATAATACAGCATGTGGTAGACAAGACGAACCATAGAATCTAGTACCAGTTACGTTCATATTGAAAAGCTTTAACAAAACTGCAGCTCTGAAAATAACATTCAGCTTAAGAAGGCATAACACAAAAGATTTTCCATAAGCTTTGACAAGTTGTATGCCAATAACTATATAATGGTGGTCAGAGGTCATGCAAAAGCATTGAACCTCTTGTTTCTTGGATATGCACCAATAGCTTGATAAAAAACCAACCATGCATACATATTTTAGAAAGAAAACATGTGGAAATTATTTTAAAAAATAGGTTCTTGACAAAGTCCGGCTTTTCCAGCTGCTTGGTTTTTCACACGGTGGAGGGTGAGAGAGTTGTTACAGATGTAGCCACATCTCCCATGAAATCTACCACACATATTTTGCCACTTTTGAACCCAGCTACTCTGATGGTTTTCAGACTTCTAGTAGTTTGTTTGTCTTTAGAAGCACCAATATCTGCTTACAATTTGTTTTTCAAGAGAGGTTAGAAAGTTGTCTTTTGTATTTAGAGCATCGTCCACTCCACATGTACAGACTTTATTGGAGGTATTTTGTGTTCAAGATCCTTACACATTATTTTGCCCAATAGAAAATCTATTTTCCTTTTCAACATCTCATCGAGTTCTGAATTTCTTCAAAAATGCCTATCACAGCCATAATGGCATTCAAGTGATGCCCGGTGATTTCCTCATGGAGATAGAAATACTAGTGACGATGAGCTTTATTTTCCTGGAGAAGAAGCAATGATGGTATTCCTTGTAGGATGCCATTGAGATCTAAACACTCCTACTCTATAATGTCCTCTGGTCTGAGAATAAGATAACTCTCTGACTGTAGCATAACCACCCTCAAGTACATTTTTGTTCCCATGCACCTACAATTGAAACTAGGGGCTAGCAAGTCCTGCTAGCATCAGTAAAATAATAGATCCTGAAGAGCTTCCTTCAGGACAAGCGTTAAGCAGGAACTGGATTGGGAATGATCTCTTAAAAGAGGGAAGTGAGTTTGAGGCAAGAGAAGATGAAATCTCTAATCTACCTACAATCTCTTCAAAAACAATGGAACGCCTAGAGTCAAAAGATCTTGTTCAGGTTTTACTTCGTCTTTGGGAAGCACTTAAAGATACATAGAATAGGATTCCAATGGGAGCACGTGTGTACCACACAAGTGTTTTAAAGCTTCTTTGTGGTAGAATAACTCATGTCTATGGACCATTAGGTTCCACAGCATTCCACGGTGCCACATTACCCCCATTATCATCCACTAGCAAATCAGGAGCAACAGGATTCTGAATACGACAATGCTCCATGGCTATCGAAACTTCCAAAGTCATGTTTTAATGAACATGGATCAATGATCCCCATTGAACCATTTAATTTCATCAGACCTTTGAAGAATAACCTGATAATTTATTTGAAATACATTGACTAGAGAAAAAAGGACTTAGTGGTTCTTTCATTGTTGTTAAATGGCAGACATGACATATCCAAAGTGCACTACTGATGAAATCAGCCATATCATTATTGCTCGTATATTTTATTCTCGGTGTTCTCTCCTTATTTTTAACAAGAATCCATTTAGAAGTTCCGATTTGCAACAGAAAAAAAGCACTCCCATATGTTATGAAGAGATAATTTCCAGAACTAGGTCTTGGCACTCAAATCTTAAAGGGTCCTTTCAAAAGGTTAATACAATTTACCTGGATTGCATCCTTTGAGAAGTACCGTCCATCACCCGAAACAACAAGTGTAGAACCTGCATGTATGCAAAATGCATCATTGAGGTTGGACATAGTACTTAGAACATGAGAGAGGGAAGTACTAAAAATATGCATACGAGACCAATAGAAGAGATCCTTACAAGAGAAAGACTGGGAAACATGCTAGAAACATTCTCACACAAACTAAAAACATGCAACTCTTTTGACTGGTAGAAAGGCTGTGCCAAAATTGCCAAGAACACCAATTTCTCAAAACTTACTGGAAAAGCATGGCTTGACAGCTCAATCATTGTGAGGCTATGAGGCTTTTGGCCCTATAAGAATAAGATGCTAGAAGACTCTAGATGCAAAGTCAAGAACATCATCATTGCCTTTTATTCAGCACTCTCTTATATTGTTACTGCAATTCGTCTTGAACCAAAATAAATAAAGCTAAAGGCAAGCATCGATACATGGAAATTAGGACAGTTTTTGTCCACAGTGTTGAGAAAAATAATCTGTTGCATGACCTAACATAATATTACTAAGACTTATTTCTGATAAGCAGGGAGGTGCCAAGGTCTCTACCTTTAACTTTCTCTGCAGAAAGGGCGTTGAATGTTGATTGAACAAAATTGTGCAAGTAATGTGGTTGTGTGAATACTTTTACCTGGAAAAATGCAAGTCAAACACATCAGTTTGCCAGTTAAGATGAAACCAATATCAATCAAAGGAGGATATCTTGCAACCAAAAAGTGTATTATGTAGACATGGGTCCCTCAAGTAAATTCATGATGATGGATTCTACATAAATTACAAGACAAGTCTATGAAGAGAACATGTTACATATACATTCGTGAGTTACAGATGAAAATAATAAAGGAGTATGTCAAATGAGTTTTTCTCTGTGAAATAGAGTCAAACCAACGAGTAACAAAATCTATGGTTACAGTAATGCTCCTTTAAAAAGTAAATAATATCTTATATGCCATGACGGGCTGTATGGAGCACAAGACAGTGGACATATCAGCTATTTTATAAGTATTCTAGCTGTTTCTTTCCGATATGTCTACAAATATTCACATACCATGCCGTGTCGTGTTGAACTGGATTATAAGCAACGCTATCCCTAGCATCACAGTAAAGCTTCATTGGTCCAATAATTGTACCTTCAATTTTTCTAGGGCTCATTTCAAACACAGTTCTTCACATATCCCATGTGCCACTCCTTGCCAATACATTTTCTTACTTCACCAAATTACCCCATTAGAAAGTGTGGCATATATCCTTTCAATGACAAACCATGACCAATCAAGCATCTTTATAGACTTCAGCAGGCCTAAGCTAATTCTTCTTCAAGAAAAAGGTTTCTAGAGTACTCTTTAGATATGTGACATATAATCAACTTGTCAACGAGTTTCCAATCTCAAAAGTATCAACAAGGACCTTCTTTTTGCTGTCTACCAATTTTTTATTAGGGTCTACTGGAATGTCTGCAAGTCTATAGCCCATCATACATGTTTCTTCAAAGTTCAAGGACATACTTTCTCTGGATAACCACAATTTCATTCTTTCCATGTCCAGAGGAGATCATAGATCTTTGATATCAAATTATGAAGCCAAAACGTCCTTCAACCTCTCCATTTGAGCGAGGTCATCTCCTGTGAGAACAACATCATCTATATGAAGTTTTCCCTCATTGAAACCAGTGAAGAAAAGTGTGATTCGTTTGCCCTCGGATTGACTGATTAAGTTGCAATTAGACGAAGTATAGTTTGTGCATTTAATTTAGTAAAAAAGAAAACATCTTAGCAATCCATATCATAAGTTTGAGTAAACCCTTTCCCTACCAGTCGATCCTTGCACCTTCTCTAGTGATCCATCTGAATTATACTTAATGGTGAACACCAGCATGAAACTAATTGTCTTTTCCCTTCTAGAGGATCAACCACATCTTAAGTCTCATTTTTTTCAAGTGCCTTCATTCCTGCTATCACCTTCTTATTCGGGAACATCTGGAGCCTCCTAGACACTATCTGACATTTCTACATTAGACAGTTTAGATATTAAAGTTATCAACAGAGTTACCCACAACTGATGTGTTTTTGTCACTCGTCATCTCCAGCCTCTTATCTTTCAAATAAATATTGACTAACAGACCCCAATAACATACTCCCTTTGTCCCTAAATGTAAGAAATACTTTTTGGCATGCAACTGTAGGAGTTTCTTGTTCATCAATTGAAGTTTGTTCTCTACCAACTTTTTTGATAATCATTTTCCTAGAAAAGTGGGCATTTGTAAAAGAAAGCTGAAAACAACTTTAATCTAAATGGAGCAAATAGCTAGTACAAACATGTGTTAAAGAGTAAACATTGCCAGCTTAACCATGTATGTATTTTAATCATCTGCTAAACTTGTAACACGAAGACATATCATGTTAAATGTGTACATTCCTAAGGTTATTTCAACTCAAACTTTGCCGTGATTATCTAAAGAGAGTATAAGAATACTCTCCAATCACTAGTAATACAAATATTCCTCCATAGCTACACATATAAACAGTATTGGTACCAAAAAATGTATCAAACCCATGCTTTGTCCAAGGGCTACTTACTGAGTTAATGTCCCTTTCCTGTCACAAGCAACTTCTGCATCCACTGTAACGTGTCACCTGTTAAACCTTCACTATCCAGTTTGAGATTTTAAGTCCCAGTTGCAGCTTATTATTCTTGTTGCATAAACTTAAATCCCTTCTAGCTTGACTAAATTTTTGGGCTAAGGAACACAAAGCTGTAAGAACTACTTTGTGGGACTCACAAAATAGAGGTCTCCAAGGCAGATTATCCATATGTGCCTGACAATGACCATTTCATTTGGAAATGCTGCTAAATAGAGATCTGGGGACCTACATTATGGAAATAATAGCTTATTCCAGTGACCAGATTGTGTTTTTAAGCTACATCAGCAATTCTTTTCTCTTGTTCTGGCATCACATGAAGCTTTGGACGGAAAGTTGAACAGAGCATGTATACATAGGCTTCTCACAGGAAAATCAAGCCCTGACAGCTGAGATATACCACCTTACTGTCTTAACCCTCAATGAATATTCTCAACATTATCAATTAACCTCTTAGAACTTGAAGAAATAAAATTTTATTTACGCTAACAAACGTATACCTGCATCCCATGATCAAAGTCTGCTTTTATAATTATGGACCTCTAATAATAGCATCTCCTAGGTTCAAATATGACTAAGAATTTTCTAGTTCTTTAGCTCAAAATGGGGCTTCTTTATAGTTTGCATACCTACTACTTCAGCACTACTGCCTAAACAGGCATAACCAAAAAAAGTGGACTCTTTTTCTTGGGCGGAAGGGAAGGAGTAGCATTAGCTTTGCAGTCCAATGAAACTACCATCTTCGCATCTAGGATAAGGTAATGTTTGGACCAACGGGATCTTATCACACCTATTAGGATTTAGGAAGCGAAACTCGTGAAATAAGATCGATTTTTCCCTAATTATGATCTAAGCCACAGATTCCACACTCCAGCACAAGGTAGCATCATACGACATGCAATAGATCTGTGCACATAGATCGATCACACACCAAAATTCAAAAGTAAGATTCAAAACTATCATAACTACAAACACGATCCGATCCCACTTTAAACATGCATGAACGAAAGGAAACATTTCACAAAATCAAATACAAGCAGCGCCTACATCTATTACTACTTTCTTCCTTAAAGCAATCAAGATCAAAACATGCCACAGATCTACGACGCAATATCTAAAATCAAATCAAAACAAAGTAGAAAAAAACACCTTCTTCCTGAGTCCAGAAGTGCCAGGCTTTTGGCCTTCGATAGGGGATGATTCAACACGATTAACCTTGAAAGTCGCCATTACTTGCGTTTGTTCCTGTAACGCTAAGGAATTAGGAATGTAATAAGGAAAAGACAGAAAGAGTAAGGAGTAGACGAGAGAGATGGTTACCGATTGGCGAAGATGAAGAGAGATGAGTGATGGTTGTCGAGAGAGAAAGAGATAGTGAGTGAGTGAGTTGAGAGAGAGATATAACGTGGCGGGGGATATTCTAATATTCGGAACCGCAGAACGCTTCAGACGCCCATCTGTCGACTAGATCTGGAAGACACCGTTTTCGACTCGTGGCCCCACATGGAAATGGATCCAACCGCTGCCCTTTTTTTCTCCCCTACGCAACAAAAAGGGCCTCCATTCATTAAAAATAATTACTATGGGCTCACTCAGATACCGAGAGCCTAGCCGACCGGGTCCACTCGGTACCTCTTTTGTATTTAGACAAAATTATCGTAGTTTTGTTTAGAAAGTATACCAAATTGCATCAATATTGAGTTTCAAACCCAAACGAGATTGGTATATCCCATCTGAAAATGGGATTCGACAGTTGGGTTGTATACAGACATGACGTTTCTACTCTTATCAAATAGAGTTGTTATTTTCATAAAAGACACTCGATACGTAATCGGTTCAACAAAATACTTAAGGTGGACAACATTTGATCAGGTCGAGCTTTCGATCCCAAACCCATGTAGATGGTATAAGCGTTATTTTATTAAACACGATCATTCATGTCCCGCCTTAAGAGCTTGAGATCGGAATAAAAAATATCTTAACTTCGATTATAAGAACAAGGTAGCATAATTGAATACATAAAAAAAATTACAAGAATATTTACCACATATATAAATATAGATGGACATGAAACTAAAAGTGATCAAAGATTCAAATATCTTCTTATACCATAACTTCTCTTCACACGATCTTTCGCGTATATATACACACACACACATATACAGAGAATCCCCGGATCAGTTTCATTTGAAAACGTAATTTATAGGTTGATTTGAGATTAAAAATGATCAACAGTCTAAATCTCTTCTTATACCCCAACTCCTATTCTCACATGATCGTTCATCTATACATATATAATATAAAAATATTTTAAGATATTAAAAGATTGTAGTCCTTGCTAATTGCTATTTACCTCAATCCTACCTCCTAACTAAGCTATACAGCTTCATTTTTGTGGAAAAAGAAAAGGCACCACTCCCCAACCACAAGCTTATCAAATCAATCTTGAATCTCCATTGGTCGTTTACCATGAGGATCTGATGTTGAACCCACAAAAAAGGGCCGTTCAAGCTTCCAATCGGGAACCGAACTCGAGTCGCCAAGAGCAGCAGTACCTGTGGCGGCCGTGGTGGTGGTCAGTGAAGAACGAGAATTCGACACCACAAAAGCAGATGTGCTACTTGTGCCCATGGTGGTGGAACTGGTGGCGATGGTGGATGACTCGGAACTTGATGCACCCGATGTCCCTGCCATAGAGGATGATGTAGCCAGTCTACGTGACCTTCTGTACCTTGTGCCCGGGTAACCAGGCCGGCTTGGCTCATCTAGTGCACCCGTTTTCCTAGTTAGCATCACGACCACCCGCCGCATGGTGGGCCGTTGTTGGGGGTCCGATTGGGTGCATAACAACCCGATCTGTATGCACGCCGACACCTGATCCAGGTCAGCCGAAGAAGCCAGCGATGACTCAAGAATTTCAAGGCTTTTGCCTTTCTTGTACTGCTTGTATGCCTGTATAGAAAGCGAAAATTTAGTGTAAAATAATTCGTGCTATGATCTTCCAAAGCATAAGCGATCGTGTTTTTACCCAATCTAGTAGATTTTGGCACTCAGGATCGAGGTTGAAAGCCGAGTTCTTTTCACCACTAACGAGCTCGAGAACCACCACGCCGAAGCTATAGACATCCACCTTCACCGATAGATTACCATGCATAACATACTCTGGTGCCATATACCCACTGTATTTAAAGGCAGAAATCCATTTAGTTTTTACTATATTTGATCAGTTTATCAGCTAACAACCAACTTAACAGACAACAACTAGCTTAGTTTGCCAAATATAGTCTAAATCGAGGGAAAACATACTTGGTACCAGCTACACGGGTGTTAACGTGACTTTGTTCTTCAGGGTAGAGTCTAGCCATGCCAAAATCCGCAATTTTGGGTATCCATTTGTTGTCTAATAGGATATTGCTGGCTTTGATATCTCTATGGATGATACGATCATGGGAGTCTTCGTGAAGGTAAAGCAAGCCACGTGCGACACCAACAATTATGTCGTATCTTCGCTTCCAATCTAGCACCTCCCGATTTGCTGATTCTAGATCAAGAAAATCATAGTCACCATCAAGAATATTACGGTTTGTTGGAGTCCCACATCAGCTAAACTTGGACACTTTTTATTCAATATATGTTAACGGGGTTTTCATTCACATGGTATCAAAGCCAAGGTGTACCCATCTGGACATCAAACATTCTAGAAACAACCAAGAGAGAAGGAACTTACTGAAAAGATGCTTGTCTAAGCTCTCGTGCACAACATATTCGTATACCAAGAGCTTCTCCGGGTTCCCACAAAACCCCAACAGGCTCACAACGTTTCGGTGTTGCACCCGTGCCAATAGTTTGGCCTCGTTTATGAACTCCTTTTTCCCTTGGCTTGACGATTGTGACAACTTCTTCACAGCAATCTCCCTCCCATCCTCCAACTTCCCCTACAAATCCAAACACCAGTTTGATACAATATATAAAAAAAAGATCAATCAATCATCATGAAACATCCGGTTTCCAAGAATCGTACTCGGGTATTAGCATGGGTCCTTTAGATAAATGAACTTAAATGGGTTTCCTAACTCGACTATAATTGTTATGGAAGTAGCATTCCAAAACTTGTCGGATCATGGATTTAAAAGAAAATCGGGAGAAGGTCATTTAATCTAGAATACACTAGACAGTCAGACAAGTCTTTTAGGCATTCACCAATGGGCCTTTGGCCTAGCGGTATGTGAGTACATAGCCTCTAGGAGGTCAAGGTTCAAACCTCACCAAAGGTTATTTGTTCTATTTACGGTATATACTTTAAAAAAGTCTTTTAGGCATTCATGTGTATGAAAATGGCATCATTCAGTTAGAGCAACTCCAATTGAACGGCAAAACCCTAGTTTTGCTGTTCTTTTGGATTCAATCGCACGCCAAATACACCAAAGTTTTGCTGGAGGAAGGAAAT
Organism: Cynara cardunculus var. scolymus; assembly: GCF_001531365.2. Lineage (NCBI taxonomy): Eukaryota > Viridiplantae > Streptophyta > Magnoliopsida > Asterales > Asteraceae > Cynara > Cynara cardunculus. The sequence goes on from NC_037539.1 coordinate 2,637,625, forward strand.
GATCGGCAAATTTGCCGTGGAAGAGATGGACGGCAAAAGGTTGGATTGGAGTATTTTTTTGGTGTTTATGTGCCCACGTATTTGGTTTTTTTTTTTTTTGTGAAGGTTGGAGTTGCCCTTAGGCATTGCCATTCTCAAATACCCATATAATATCAAAATTTTGCATAAATTTTGATTGCTAAGGGCAACTCCAACCTCATCACCAAAAAAAAATCAAAAACATCAAATCTGGTGGGCCCATAAACATCAAAAAAAAAAACTCAACTCCAATCACACTCTAAAAAAACACMAAATTTRTSGACCCCACATTAAAATAATAAATATAAAAACCTAAAACTTAATATTTGTAATTATTTATTTATTTATAATTTATTTAAAAATCATTAAATATTAGAAAAAGATGGTGGGGACCACCAATTTGGCAAGATGCCGTTCATCTTCTTCCCCGGCAAATATGCCGGCCATTTTCAGCAAACGCTATCCTTTTGGTGTTTTTGCTGGACAATTGGAACCAAAAGAACGACAAAACTAAGGTTTTGCCGTTTGATTGGAGTTGCCCTACGAAATACCCACTTCATTGGCATTGGTTTCCACCATTTTCTTACATTTACATTTGAACCACATGAATTAAAGGGAACCCAGGATCACACAATTTACCTACACCACATATATATATATATATGTATGTATGTATATATGTATATATATATATATATATGTATGTACAGATTACAATGAGTTAATGATGAAAAGAAGGTAGAGCAAAGAGGGGATTAGTAGAACCTTGAAAACAGGGCCATAACCCCCTTGACCAAGCTTGTTATCTGGATGGAAATTTTTGGTTGCAGAAACTAGGGTTTGAAAGCTGAAGATCTTCTGTTCTTGGGCAGCAATCTTTTCTAGTTCTACTTGTTGAATTTCTAATTTCCAATTTAAAACACATAAGAACCCATATAAAAGAATGGAATCTTGGATGAAATCTTGAAATAAAGATGCTTGCTTAGTTACCTTTTGTTGGATTGAACTTGAATGGTTTGACCAATTTGTGGAAGAAGCTGTTAGATTTGGTCATCCTGCTTCCTGCTAACTAAACCAACCCATGAAATTGAATGATGAGATAAAAATGAAAACAAAAAGGAACCTGTGGACTTGGTGATCCTTTGCTTATAAAATAAAGAATGAAGAAATAGTCAAACACCTACGCGGCGTCCATATAAAACAATCTCCCCAGGTTTATATATACATATATAAAGAATAAAGAATAAAGAATAGAATAGTCAAACATCACACCGTCTGTAATAAAAAAAATCTCTCCGACTTTATATGTACAAAGTCAGCCAATTTGTCACCCAATCATATTGGTAAAATATTGTATGAATTTAAACTAATAAACTTGGAGAGATTCTTTACATGTGGACACTATATGATTTCTAATATGTATCATACTAACCAAAATTTAACTGTATTATTTATATTTGAAATTTAAGTTTTAATTATTTTGATGATATAATTATTGGGTTATATTCTCGGTATAAATTGTTAGTAAGCGTCTTTTATCCAGTAAATACTTACCAGATAAGAGTCGTTCCTCCTTGCTTACCGAGTAAGATTTTAGATGTATAATGTGTTCGCTTGAAATATAAGTGACACACGATAAACACTTGCCCAATAAATGTTTGATAAACAGCTTTCAAGTAGGTCTTAACCTTCTTGCAATACATTTATTTTAAAATTATAAAATAAATTAGTTTATATTAATATTGGGTCAAAAAGGACTGGATAGGGCACTAAAACAACAGAGGCCCACAATGCCGGTATTGATAACCCAAGCCCATTAACCGTCGGCCATAACATATTTAACGTATTTGAAATCTGGAAAAATCTTACCCAACTTATTCACATTAATATTTTCTTGACAAGTATCACAAGTCAAATAAGTAAATTGGGTAAAAAAAATAGAAAAAAGAAAAAGCATGCTCGCTATATTATAAAATATTTGACAAAAAAATTTAAAAATTATTTTTTATGCACAAAGTACTGTTTATCGATGCATATTACTTAAAGTTCAATATTACAAGTAAATTATACGTAAAGACAACTTATTAGAGCTCTACGTTTGAATTCCTGTAACTAACTGCAGATAAACATAATTAAATAGAGGAAAAATATCTCATTTTAAATATAAAAAATTTAAAATTTAATTAGGATAATTATTGAATTTTAACAAAATACTTAATTACTATCTTTATAAGAAATTATATTATCAAACCAAAATAACTTTGTTATTAAACCTAAATTAAGTTTTAATGAAAAAAATGAATTAAAGAAATTACACAATTCTTTTTAATATAGTTAGTTTGATACTAATATCAATATATTTTTTTAAAAGTTTTATGATATCTTCATATTTATATTTTATTAAAAAATAAAAACATTATCGCTTTCTCAAAACCATATAAAACGACATTAAAACATCGAACAAACAAAAAAATAAAATAAAACATTAAAATCGAAATATATCTCGCTACATTGTACGAGTATCATTTTTATTATTTTTAAAAGAATTAACTGGCACATTTGATTAGATAAATATTTAGTGTGTATATATATATATATATATATATATATATATATATACTTGGGATCATGTGAGACCAATGGTTTTTCGTGAGACTCGTAAGACCAATTCTCAACGCTTGGATTAGATTTACAATCGTCAGATCTGAACATTTATAAACGCCATGAGACTTCTCACTAATTACGAAATTGCCACCTTGCAACTTTGCAACCATTAGATCATTAATTCATAAATTTGATCAATGGACATAAACTGGTCTTACGGGTCTCACGAAAAACCTTTGGTCTCACGTGAACCCAACCCTATATATATATGTATATATATATATATATATATATATAACGTTTTAATGAATAAAAAAAATTAAATATGGCAAACAAATGATTTTATAATTCTTTTTAATATATAAATATATATATTTTGAAAAGGGAAAAATGAAAAAGAAAGGCGCCGAAGAGGATGATGATGGGATGCTGGATATAATGATGTATTTGCCACCAAACGCGAACCGATCTCAATCATTATTTAATTACCTTTTTAATTCTTTAATCATATCCTTAATCCACTTTTACTATCTGTAAATTCATCATTAACCCATTCATATATAAAATTATAAATTTTCTATTAAAATATTTACATTTAAATCCAATAAATATTTATTTTAAGGATTTCAAAATCATATTTTCAATATATTTTTTAATTATTATTATATAAAATAATATATTGATGAGAATAAATAAATAAAAAGCCATTCTTTCTTCTCCTCCCGTTAGAGAACCATTTAAACTTTGAAGTTTTTTTTTCTCTCTATTTTAAATAATAATATAAAAAATTATTGGAGCAAAACAGAGAACATAACTTATGTATTTCTAATTTAAAGAACATGTTGAGGATGCTATACTGATCTATAATGAAATTCTGTTAGACCATCTCCAACAAGTTCTTTAAAATAAAAAAGTAAAACTTAAAATCTTTGTAAGAAAATACATTTAACTCCAACAGATTCACTATTTTGAAGATTATAATATTAATTATATTATTAAAATAATATTTATCTATCATAAACATATAATCAATGTTTCTAACTGGTGAAAATGTAATAAAATTTGTTTTATCTTGTATGGTAATCATTTTTTTGGAGTTCTCTAAATTTGAAGAATTTCACTATCTCTCATGTTTTCTCATTTTAAAGAAGGTTTTAGAGAACCTGTTGAAACAAATATCACTCAAAATCTGTATTTTTATAAAATTTGTTGAAGATTACAGTTTGTTAAAAACTAAAGGAATCTTGTATAAAAAAGTGTTTTCTTTTTGGAGTATTTAATGAAGGGACGACTGAATATGATAGGTTATATAAAAAGTTATTAATCACGTGTTAATATACATTAATTAACCTTCTTGTACTGTTTCCCATTGAAATTAATGAAATAAAGTCGAGTCTAAGAAACATTAATTGATCAATAAATAAAAAATAGGTTTAGTGATGAAGTAAAGCATAAGTCATCCATAGTCGTATGCTTTTCTCAATTTCTAATATTCAATACAGTTTTTTTTTAAATAAACAAGTAAAAGTTTAAATCTAATATATATATATATATATATATATATGAGTAAGATTTTTTGTTAAACAAGAATATGATGTTAACTTTGTAAATTTATTGGACTAATAAAATTCATTTTTAGTAATGATGAAGAACAAATATATAACTTTTATGTGTAAGTTACTTTTATGGTATTTAATGATGTTTATAACAATGTGTTAATAACTATAAGATATTCATAAGAATGTGGTCATAGGTGTTTATAACCATAAGACGTTCATAACCATATAGTGTTCATAGGTGTTCAATAATATTTATTTTTTGAAGTGTATTGTTAATGTCGTTTCTGGTGATATGAACAATATGGAGGAAAATATTGTGAAATCACTGATGAACATATTGCTATAAGTGTATAACGTTCATTGTCTACCAAGTGAATTTTTATGAACATAAAGAGGGAGATGCTCATGTGTATATTAATGTTCATAATGATGGAGATTTTTTTTGTTAATAACAATGAATTCATGTTCATATGAAAATTAATGTCATTAATGGGGCGTTTTATAAACATTATGATTTTTTTTGTCTTCTAATAATACTATTGTTTATGTATGTTCATCTTAGATGATAATGTATTATATTATTAGTTATTACAAAATTGTCATCTATTGATTCACAAGATGAATGGTTGTGATTGTTTACAAAGTTAATACCATAAATTGGGTTAACAAAAGAACTTATCCTTATATATATATATATATATATATATATATATATATATAACAGGGTTTTTAATATGAATTTTTGTACACAATTATATTATTATTAATATATTCAATGCATTTAATATTATAACTAACTGTACATTATTTCAAACGCCTTTATTAAAAATGTTTTGCAAATGTTGAGAATTATGCACATAACAGATAAGTTGAGGCCGAGGGGAGAGAAGATTGTGATGTTTAATAGATCAAGTGTTCATGTTCATATACGACAAATGACGACTTTGGTAAAGAAAAGGTAGAAGATGTCATGGTCGAGGGAATGAGGAGGAGGGTAGCTCGAGGTGAAATTGGGATGACTAGTTGTGGCTAGACATGACATTTTAGACTTTTTTTCACGATCATGACTTTTGGTAGCCATTATTGGAGACGAAAGACTAATGTAGCATACCAGGGATAAGAATCTATATAGGAAGGGATATGGAGAGATCAATGACGTGGATAAGGTTAATGACACGTCATTCAGATCCTTTGTGTCCTAGGTTATACTAGGGGTGCATCGGTTATATCTATATTTATGCTATATTATAAAGCATTTGACAAAAACTCTTAAAAACCATTTTTTATGCATAAAGTACTGTTTATTAATGCATGTTATTTAAAATTCAAGATTACAAGTAGATTATACGTAAGTACAACTTATTAAAGCTCGATATCTGAATTTGTGTAACTAACTGCAGATAAACATAATCAAATACATGATAAACATCATTTTAAATATAAAAAAATAAAAATACAAAAACAGAATATTTAATTATTATTTTAAAATTTTATTTTATTAATCCAAAAATAAATTAATTTGTTATTAAACTTCAGTTAAATTATAATAAAAAATTAAATTAAAGAAACTACACAAAAACAAAATTTTAAATAATTAATTTGATACTAATATCCATTTCTTTTTCAAAAAAATTATAATATTTTCAATTTTATATTTTATTCAAAAATAAAAACATTTTCCTTTTTCTCAAAATCACATAAAATCGCATTATAACATCGATAGAGCCAAAATATAAAATGAAATATTAAAATCAATATGTATCTCGCTGCATTGTGCAAATACCATTCTAGTTATATTATAAAGCATTTACGTAAAACTATTAAATACAAATTATAATACATAACATACTAACTTTTAATGCAGATTACTTAAAATTTAAGAGTACAAACTAATGATGCATTAATACAAGTTACTAAAGCTTCTTACTTTTTGTTATCACCCCCAAACCCACCCACAATGTTCATCATATCCATTTCCCTTAAATATATAATATGTCTAACTAACTAATATCGATAAGGATCAATTCTAATCATTGTTTATCTCAATTCTTTATTTCTTTGTTAGTATTTGCTTATTTATATCTCTACAAAATTAGATGACTTTGACTTCTTCATCCATGCTTAATTCTTCAAAACCCTAGATCTTTGGACCGTATATTCCCATCTGTATTCTTGAACTAATTTTGATTTTGATCTTTTGTTGGCAGATGCATTGGTAACATTTTTACAACTCAACAGTTCAAGCATCATCAAAGGTAAAGTATAAACTTCAAAAAAGTTGTGATACTTGTACCGTTATAATTTTGATTTTGATCTTTTTGTTGACAGATGCATAAGTTAATTATGGTGACTTATTGGATTATATGTATTTTCATGCTATAGTATAGAAAGGTTAAAGTTTCATATAGTGGTAAATTTTGGTGGATGTCTGCTTCGAATACGGCCATGACCTATTATCTATACTATATTATAAATGATTTGACAAAAACTCTTAAAAATCATTTTTGATGCATTAAGTATTGTTTATTGATGCATATTACTTAAAATTCAAGATTACAAGTAAATTATAAAGCTCCATGTTTGAATTTGTGTAACTAACTGCAGATAAACATAATCAAATATCGGATAAGTATCTCATTTTAAATATAAAAATCTAAAATATAATTAGAATAATTATTGAATTCTACCGGAATACTAATTATTATCTTTATAAAAAACTATATTTTTAAACCCAAAATAAATGACTTTATTATTAAATATAAATTAAATTATAATTAAAAAAAAGAATTAAAGAAATCACACAAAAAAAAAAACAAAAACTTTTAAATATTTAATTTGATATTAATATCGATATTTTTTTCCAAAAATTTATCATACATTCAAATTTATATTTTATTCAAAAAATAAAAACATTATCGTTTTTTCAGTATCACATAAAATCGTGTTATAACATCGACGAGAACAAAATAAAACAAAACAACTAAATCAAGATGTATCTCACTACATTACTCGAGTACCATTTTAGTCTTCTTAAACATGTTTTTGTTTGTTTGAAAGTTGTTGCTTATTTCCAGCTCGTTTTTTTTTTAATAATCTTAGGATGGAACTTAGTATCTAACGCCCCCTCCTTCATTGTTGAGAACCTTGGGGCATATTATTTTGTATATAAATTGATTTAATTTTTGAATATCTGTTGATTATATGCTTCAAGAGTTTATGATTTATATTTTACATGATTATATTACATCGTTTTAGGGTTTTTTTTTCTTCTCAAAAATAAAAAATTATAAAAATATGAGAAGAACAATTTGATAAGAATTTATTAAGATCTTAACTGTCATATAATACTTAAAATTTGTTTTAATATGTTATTTAATTTATTTGTTTTCAATTTACATGCATATATGGATTTTAAACAACATTGAAGTCAATAAGGCATGGCATTTCGGGATTTTCCTTATAGGTCATCAGTTCGAATCCTACAAAATCATTGTGGATTTTCCTGATTGTTCTTCAGGATTCCTCGAATCAGTCGAAGTACGTACAAACAGACCGGGTTACCAACTGTTAAAGAAAAGAACAACAACAACATTGAAGTACAACACAATACTGATAAATAAATAAATAAATAAATAGACGAGCCTCAATAAAAATAAGGGAAAAATACAATAAAAACCAATGGACTTTCTTGTTTGGAATGATTAAGTCTTTAGACTTTTTTTTGGAACAAATAAGTCATTGGACATTCCAAAACATGTTAAATAAGTCCTTGGACAATTTTTCGAACAAATAAGTCCTTGAACATTCCAAAAAATGTTAAATAACTTCTTGGACAATTTTTGGAACAAATAAGTCATTGAACAATCCAAAACATGTTATAACTTCTTGAACTTTTATAAAACATGTTGGATACATTCTTATGACTTGTACAACTAGTTAAAGTGGTAAAATAGTGAAAAAAATCGGGAAAAAAACCAAATGAACATTCATATTTTGAACGATTAAGCCCCTAAATATTTTTTGAACCAAAAAGTATTTAGATCTATAAAATTAAACAAATATAACAAAAAAGTACTTACATTTACAAAAAAATAATTACATTTAAAAAAGATTTTTGATAAAGTTTATTTTAATTAAAAATAATATATTTTATAATTTTTTTTATTTTTTTAGTTTAAAAAATCACTGACAAAATATATTTTCGGATTTTTTTCACTATTTTACCACTTTATCGTTCAAAATATGAATGTTCATTGGGGTTTTTTTCGGGATTTTTTTCACTATTTTACCATTTTATCGTTTAAAATATGAATATTCATTGGGGGTTTTTCCGGATTTTTTTTCCACTATTTTACCACTTTATCTTCAAAATATGAATGTTCATTGGGGTTTTTTCTGGATTTTTTTTTCCACTATTTTACCACTTTAACTAGTTGTAGAAGTCATAAGAATGTATCAAACATGTTTTATAAATGTTTAAGAAGTTATTTAACATGTTTTGGATTGTTCAAGGACTTATTTGTTCCAAAAATTGTCCAAGGAGTTATTTAACATTTTTTGGAATGTCCAAGGACTTATTTGTTCCAAAAATTGTCCAAGGAGTTATTTAACATTTTTTGGAATGTCCAAGGACTTATTTGTTCCAAAAATTGTCCAAGGACTTATTTAACATGTTTTGGAATGTCCAAGGACTTATTTGTTCCAAAAATTGTCCAAGGACTTATTTAACATATTTTCGAATGTCCAAGGACTTATTTGTTTCAAAAAATTATTCAATGACTTATTTAACATATTTTGGAATATCCAAGGACTTATTTGTTCCAAAAAAAAGTCCAAGGACTTAATCATTCCAAACAAGAAAGTCCATTGATTTTTATTGTACTTTTCCCTAAAAATAATTAATCCGCAGTAAAATACCAAATTTTATATACTTGCAAAACGACACATAAAATATTACAAACAACACCCCTTACCTTTTTCTCTACTCCGATACAAGTTCAAAATAAAGAAACATCTTTCAAAAACGAAAATAAAAAGCAAAAAACTTGATAAACCTAAACCTCTACAATCAAATAACCAGATTCCTTATAATTATAGATTCAGTTTCACATTAAATTCGATAAAATACCCATTTTTTTGCCTTTTTTTTCTCTAAAACACATTCACATGACACATGGACCATCATCTCCCTTTTTCCCTTCAAAAGTGGAGATGAATTGACACAAAAACCCTCCGGAAAAAAATTGGGTTGATTTTGAAAACCCATTAATAGTACAAGGGCATATATGAAAAAAAAGAAAATAATTCACCTTTCACGCCATAGAGCCTCCATGGCCTTCTCTTCCAAAATTAATGCATATCCAATCCGTTATTCGAGTCGACTAAGCATAAAACGATCATTTGTTTTACAGATGGCTCGGAGTTATGGATTGTGTTACCTGATAGAGATTTGTAGAGGATCATATGAAGGCATTATCATTGTAATTTCTTGTTCGGAGATCTCGAAGATGTTGCAAGATTTCTTGAAGAAGTTCCATTCCTTTATCCCCCTTGTTCATCGAGCCGATGCAATGTTTTAAGAACTCCTTATCGGCCTCGAGACCTTGTAATCTTGCATACAATTGATCTACTTCCTCTTCCATATCGATTCGCTTCTTCTCGAGTTCAAATCTCGTGACGGCCGTGTCTTCAAACTTGGCGTTTCTTACCGTCATGCCATCTTCGCTCCCGCTACTAATGGCATCGAAAAGCGGAAGAAGACTCTTCCCGATTGGTTGTGGTTGTCTTCCGTTTTGCATGAACTCAACAACCGGTCCTTTAACACCGTGATTGGCAACCTCTTCATAGTGATCCTCGATTACGCTAACTTTAGCAAAATGTCGGTCCTCTTCGTCACTCAATGCAAAAAGCTTCTCTTCTAGAACCTTCAGTTGTTCGAGGATCGACACCCGTTCTTCCTCGAACGATTCCAAATCTAGAACAGAGTGGATCGGGGTGTTTTGATGTTGACTTTCTCGATTCAAGTCAGCCGACAATCCGTCGTCGTCCTCGGAATGACTCCAAGAAACCGAAGACGTCCCGGTTTTCGTACTCCTCTGCAGAAACCGCGTCTTCTCCTTCGATTCGTAATCCAACACTTTCTTTCGATATAATTCCAATTCCGTTTGCTTTTTCATCATAAGTTCGTTCAACAGTTGCAAAGCGTCGTGATCATATTCCGACTGTTCTTCCATCATTCGTTGATACTGCAATGCCTCCATCTGCATTGCCGCCTTCTCTTCTTGGAGACGGTTTATCATCGCCATGGTCTCGTTAGCAGCCACCGCCGCAGCATTCCTCTCTTCCTCCAATTCCGTGTATAAATGATGTAATGTTTTCCGCTCGGCTTTCAAAGCCGATTTCAGCTTCTCGGATGTGTTCACAGGATCGCCGCTGTCGGTTTCACTAATTGCACTTCCGTCAAATGACTCTTCCGTCCCTGATTCTTTCATTTCCGGCATCAACCACTTCTTGTGAAGTGGATTGAGACTATAAATCGAAGACGGTGTTTCCGGAGCTTTTTCTTCCTCAATTTCATCGAAATTCTCGAGCTTCATGTCCGCATTTTCAATATTCGAATGCAAATTAGCGGAAGTTATCGAATGTTCATCACGTTTGATCTCATCACATGAATCCAAAACAGGGATTTCCGTTCCGATCGAAACCTCTTCTTCTTCTTCATGGACTGCAAAAAACATTAAATTCGATTCAAATTCAAATAAATTCGATTCAAATTCAAATAAATTCGATTCAAAATTGATGGATAAAAGTTACCTGAATGAAGATCTGAATCACTTTCTTGAAGTTCTTCGTTGTCGACTGATTGGATTTGAGTTTCTTCATCAATGGCGACTTGTTCATCAGTGAAATCAATCAAATTCTCATGGTAAACAAGAGATTTCTCATCATATTTTGGTGATTCCTCTGTTTTCTGATGAACAGATTCATCATTGCCTTCTGATTTCACCTGAGCTTTTTGAAAATCCCCAAATTCATGATCTTCATCTTCAGAATTTTTCGGGTTTTCCTCTGTTTTCGAATCGAGTAATTCGAATGGAAACAACTGATTTCCACTGTAATCAATGAAGAACTGAAGATCATGAGTCGCCGAAATCGAATCTTCCTCTTTTTCAAATCGAATCAAATCCTGCTCCGAAAAATTTGAATCTCTAATCACTTCAATCTCATGTTCCTCTGTTTCAAGTTCTTCATTACCATCATTCCCTTTTTCGCTTGCAATTTCTTGTTTTTCTTCAATGGAATTCGATTCTATTTGTTCTTCCGAAATGATTTTCGCTTCATGATCATCGATCAGATTCTCCTTTTTGGCATCATCCAAAATATCCGACAAAGGATGAATTACAAAACAAGAAGAATCGTCAACAAATTTCGTCTCAAAATCCACATCGCAGCAAGAACACTTCAATCTCACTTCATCTTCTCCATCACTCTGAATCACATCAATCCTTTCCACCTTCGAGAACACAAATTTCTTCGATTCTCTCCTAAAACCCAGATTGGATGATGAACAATCTTCACATAAATCCTGGGATTCCGCTAACTTTTGATGAATCGAACAAAACCCCAGATGAGAAACCTCTTTTGAATGAAGCTCGCACAGATGGTTTCGATGGGAATTTTCGTTTCGGGGTTCAAACAGTCGATCGATTCGAGCACACCAGAAACATGGAGGGTTTAAGGCAAAGAATTGGGCGAATTTGATGATGAAATAAGAGAAAAGGGAGTTTAGAAGAAGGAGAAGTATAAGCGTCCATTCAAGAAGTGCATAAATGAGAATGAGAGTGATCTTGTTTGTGTTGTTATGCAACATGGTTGCAAACTTGTTTGCAGCCATGGCGGTCTACACTCTCTTTCCCACGTATATTTACAGAAATAGAAGGGAGAAAGAGGCCAAGAAATGGTTAAAATTGGAACAAGTGATGAAAAGGGTTTTAGGAGTTTCCAAAATTTGGACAGGAATTTGGGTGTTTGATTAGAAAGACGCCCAAATTCTAGAGAGAGAGAGAGAGAGAGAGAGAGAGATGTTCTTGAAGCATTTGACAGTTGAGACTCTTGACTCAGTTTTAAGCAACAGATTTAGACTTTAATGCATATCAAATGGGTTTACATTCTTTTTAGTTTTCTAAATTGCTAATAATAAATAAATGAAAAGTAAAATTCACGGTCTTAAAACGCATATGATAAAGGAGGTATCAAACTCCTTTATAAGACAATATTTATTCCTCTCCCCAATACCCCAACCAATGTGGGATCTTACAATTCACCCTCTTGGGAGCCCAACATAACATCTCGGCTCTAACACCATATGTAACATCTCTGGTCAACATATTGTCTGTTTTGTTCACACACCCGAACTCACTGTTTTAAAACACGTTTGATAGAAGAGGTATCAAACCCTTATAAAGGCAAGTTTTTGTTCATCTCCCCAACTGATGTGGGATCTTAATTATAACTTACGCGTATCAACTAATTTCCAAGACAATCACAAATGACCTGAAGTCATCGTAGGTGAATCTTCAAGGCCATAAGGGTTTCGATAGTACCTGGATTGGAATCCAGGAAAGATGAGATTTCTCCTACATCATCACAAACCTTAACCACTAAAAACAAAGGTCACCAATTCGAATCTTGCAAGAATACTATGGATTTTCTTAATTATTCTCCAACACCCTTGAGATTAGTCGAGATACATGTAAGTTGTCACGGACACCTACGGTTAAAAAAATAGTATAACTCACAAATATATTCTAATAACACTTTTTTATGACATTTAAGATGTATTTTGATTATAAAATAAAGATTTTGGTGTTTTATTTTATTGTAATTAATTCTTATTATGAATCTACATTAATATTTTAGAAGTAAAAGTCATCTTATTCTAGAGAGAGAATAAACTAAAATTTTATAATATAAAAATAAAAAGGGTGATTAAAAAATAAAAAAAGAAGCCAAAAACCGGTTAGAGGGGTCGATAAACCACGAAACAAGTAAATGGGGCCCACTAAAAAAGCAAGGTGTGGGGTGCCACTAATCTCATGTGTCCATCTTTTTTGACTTTTTTCCCACTATTTTAATTTTAAATAATTAAAAAAAAATCATTATTATTTCACATTTCACCGTTTTATGAAATGATATATGTGATGATATGTTTAATGAATGGGTATATGTCCATGATGACATAATCAAATATAATTTTGTTTCCTTGTTCATAAATTCTAATAATTTTGATAAAAAATGCATTTATTTGTTATTTTTTACATATATATATATATATATATATTAATCAATGAATTAAATTTAATGTATTGATTAACATATATTTATTTCACATTGTGTTTATAAATTTTGGATTTGTCAAATTATTTTAGAAAAAAATCTATATTAATTTATGATTTTGATTAACCATTACATGTAAAAATAGTAATAAATAACAATTAGTATTAATCAGAGTTATAATTGAAAAAAGTGTCGAAAAATTTCTAATACGCTACTCAAACTAACATCTTTTATAAGTTAGTTTATTAGACATCTTATATTCATCCAAACGTATATTAAAAAATATATACCAACTTATAATCTAATTTATGTTTATCGAACAACGCATAAGTTATATATAAAACGAAAACTTCAAGATAAACTAGATCAAATTCACTCAAACAAAACGTGAAAAAATCAATTTCTTTTTCTATTATCAAAGTAAAAAAATCAAATTCACATACGCGAAATAAGGAAAAAAACAGAGTATCGTATATCATATTTCTTTTTTCTTGTTATTTTGTAATAAAATATAAAAAGCGAGTTAATCTATTGATGTAATTGAAGACGCTTCGAAACATTAATGTATTTGACTGTAATCGATTTTCATAATATCTGGTGTTTTTTTTATGAAAAATAAATAATATATAACATCCTTTTAAATTGTATAGATAAAGAATTGGTATATTTTTATTATTTTATTTGGGAAAAATTAATGTAAAAGCAAGAAAAGAAAATGCAAAGTAGATCCAATTAAACTTTAAATAATTTAAATGTTGATAAAGAAATTAAGACATCATTGGGATTTGCGGGATTCTTGTAGCTTTTCATATGCTTATCATCATTTCTTTTTTTCGTTTTTTAATAATTATCTAATTTAATTGCTAATGACGTTTTAACAAAATTAATATTATTAATATAATTTAAATATGATATTTATTAAACCAATTTATTCCATATCGTCATAACCAACTATTATTCAATTCCAAAAAAGCTCAAGTTTGTTCATTTTAAGAGGAAAAAGGGGAAATGTGTTTTCTTGCATTATTTTATTTAATGGAAAATGACGTTTAACAACTCTTATCTATTTAGGTTATGTTTGACAAACTAGTTCATAAGTTAACTGATAAACAAATCATGTTTGATAAAAATTAGCTGATATGAATGTAAAATGACCAAAGGGGACTTCTTAAAAGTTGATCAATTATAATATTTCAAAATATAATTGAAACATATTTCTAATAATATAATATATTAAATAATACAAACAAAATTGGTAAAAAAAATTAAAGAATATAATATATTGGTTAAAATAATTTTAAATTGATTATTATATATTATAATAGTTGGATTTGTTAAAATAAATTTTAGAAAAAAAAATCTATTATTTATGATTTTAAATAACCATTTTCAATATTTTCATAATATTGGTCCTTGTGGTTTGTCAAAAATAATATTTTTCGTTCCTATAGTTTCAAAATTATAAGATAGTTATCGTGGTTTACAAAACCATCTAGATTTGATCCCCGCGTGTAATAATCTTTAAAAAATTCCGTTCAGTAAGAAACCATTTCATCATTTTATCGATTTTTTTTGTCTTTCACCCAATCAAAAACCACATGAACAAGAATCATAAAATCAACTTTGATTGGGTAAAAGACAAAGAACTCGATAAACGATTAAAATACCCCTTATTTCACGGAACTTTTTAACGACCGTTAGGAGGAATAGAATCCATATTTTTGTACAAACCACAATGACCTTTTGTAATTTCAAAACCATAGGAACGAAAAGTGTTATTTTCAGCGAACACAAGAACCAAATTTGTAGCTTACTCTATTTTGATTCGGCATTGAATTTGTTAAGAGTATTTTATGTATGTTTTTTCAATTTCTCTAATTCATTTTTCTCTTAATTTTAGAGAAGAGGAGAGTTTAGCATAACCGTTAAGAGTAAACTTTTCCCAATTCAAAATTTCTAAAATAGCATAGCTGTTAAAAATGTTGATATAATGACACATCAGTTAGATTGGATCATTTTCCCAAAATAAGTAGAATAATTTCATATTCAACAAGATATATAATAGAACAAAACAAGATTATAATTCCTAAAAACTAAAAAAAGATAGAGCCAAAAACAAGCATGTTACAAGAAGAATGTAAGAGCATGTTTTATGAGCAACACCAAAATCCACCTAAACACTTCTCAATTCCAGATATACACTAAAAAAAATATTCAATCTCTTTTCATTTCGCTTTTTCGGTTGATTTTCGACACAACATCATATCACAGCAAGGCTGCCCCAAATGGATTAGTCGTGTGAGGATGGCCACCGTTAACTGGCAATGGACCAAACCCCGAATCAATGAACGGGTTTGGTGCAGCCATCATCAGATTCTGCTGTGGTTGTGCAGGTTGGTATGGACCGAAGGGGTTAACCACTGCTGTTTGAGGAGCCGCGTGAAATGGATCACTTACTTCAAAAGGGTTGGGTGCCGGTGACCCATAAACAGGCTGCTGGGCAGCTCTGTATGCGCCTTCATCGTACAAACTGTTGAGTGTAAGCGAGTCCAATCCACCACCCTGCCCAACAATTCTTCATTACAACAATGTCCAGATATTTTCATCATCAATTGCTCGATGATTCTTTTCGAACACTTTGGGTTTGTTTCAGTTAATTGGCGATCGGATCTAGTTATCATAAGCATCTCTATCCCATTTTTTAAGTTTTCGTATTTACATTGTGCAAGTCAACCAAATTTGTTATATTATCTCTACGGCCAACACTACAACAAAATCGGCTTTATAAGACGTCAAATATGTCTAAATGTCCGAATACACTGCTTTATATGACTAAACAATTGTGTGTTATATGTAAATGTGTTGCAATAAGTTGATAGGACGCTTCAAGACACCCTAATTACTTTTTAGGACACTTCTAAAATAAAGTGTGCCATTAGTTTTTTATAGGACACTTTTTTTAAGAAGTGCTCTTTAGACACATTGTTTACAGGACACTTTTTCAATTAATGTCGCATTATAGATTTAATGACACTTTATTTCAAAAGTGTCTTCGAAAACTTGTCAGGACACCTAAAAGCATCCTATCAACTTATTGCAATACCTTTACATATAACAACCAGTTGTTTTATCCTATAAACTTAAGTCCTATAAAGCAATCTATTATGATATTTAGACATATTTAACGTCCTATAAAGAAGATTTTTTTGTAACGTAATGATGGGCATACAAGGAAACAAGCATAATAATGCATACACTTGTGGAAGGGGGGTTTACCAGTTGCCTCTCCTGAAATGAAGAGATATCGGTGCTGGGAGTGGTGACCAACGCAAGTTCCCATCCCGTTGGATCAAAATCTTTTGCTTGAGCACCACCAGATCCGTTCGACCGGCCATCTATACGCAGATAGAAATAACAATAGCCGATAAGCATTTCTGGTTAAGCAAATAGCTTAAATCACTGCTCAACGGGCACAAAAGATGCATTACCAGTTGGAACTATCGCAAGAGCCAACGCGTTGCTTTCGTCGAACAATGATGCATTTGGCGCATCGAAATTTAACCCCTAAACAGACCATGCAAGTCTATATATTAGATGAAAACCAAACTAAATTGGTATGTCCCACTTGACGGTGGGGTCTAGGGAGGGTAAGATGTATGGAGTCGTGACATCTACCCAAATTTCAATGTCATAAGAATCTTCAAGCGAAGGGTTAATACATAATAGACAAATTACCAGTAAATCATCAGGGTCCTGGCTGTTGAAAGTTGGTGGGGGAGGCGGAGGTGCAGGGGCAGGGATGTCATTTGACACAACTAAATCATCGGTTGGCTGGGGTTTAGCTTCATCGATGACGACATTTTCATCTTCAAGAGGCTCGGTGTTTTCTTCTGGTTTATAAGTCAGCATAAGCCTTTCTGGATATTCCTGAAAGGGTAAAATATTATGAGAATATTGCATACGAAAGAACCTATCTGCTTTTGGAGCACGGCACAGAAATGAACACGCACCAATGTCTCGGTAGGAACTGATACCATCCGTGGTGCTTCACTTATGTACTCCTCCATAGTCACAAGAAAAGATTGCGGAGGCTGCAAATGTTAAAAAGCGTTAAGTTCATCCATGATAGAATGTGGGCGGGTGAGAGGTAGGCAGGCGGGTGAAAGAGTTTTAGAAGGTTTTAGGATTTTAATTTGACATGGGTAATTAAGTAATTTATCAATTTTGTGCAATCTCCCTAATTTGTTCCACCAACTTCGGTGGGAAAGAAAAGAAATGAATTTTTGTCCCACTCAGGTCCTGTTATGTCCTAGTCTAATGTTGTGCCAAATGTGGGACAACAAGTTTTTGTATTGTCCTGTCCCATCTCACGTACCAAAAGAACACAAAAACTTCACACGCCTTAAATTACCAATAATACCCCTCATTGGTAATAGAGTACACTTGATGAAATCGTAACACACGATCGCAGATAAGATACATACCTCTCTGAGAACCGGGAACTGAAAATTTCTCGCAAGCTCCAATCCTTTGCAAACTTCATAGAAGTCAGAAAGGCTCCCAGCCTGCAGGAAGTTCAATTATACATCACAAATGTGTTTTCTTCGGCTTCTAAATCGGAATTCATGATTCAAGATGTCACCTGCTGGCCGGCTCGTTTATATATATTCAAGGCTTTGATGGCTTCATGTCTTGGCATCTCAAAAAACTGACACGAAGAAAGTTCAATCGATGATTATGATAAAATAATTAAAAGAACAACAAAGATCGTGCTTCCTGACATAGATAACAAAGAATCACCTTATCGATAAGATTGATAATTCCATCATTTATTGCACAATAAATTTTAAAGCTCTCTTTGAGCACCTGAAAATGCACAATAAAGTTGTAAAACCCGAACGCCATTTGCACCTACCAGTCTCCAATTTTCAGTCAAAATGGATTCTGTATAGGTAACAAGCACAAAAAGACGGGCCATGCATACCAAAGCCAGGGCGTATTGTATAACGTAATTTCCGACAGCTGCACCTTCCGGCTGCAGAAAAAGAGAATAGCAGACGATTTAAGTTCATTGAACAAAAACTAGAAATTGCCCGTTTTTATGATGGAGAAGGTAACAGACCCGACATCCCATAAGACGGTATAATAGCTGTTGTAAAGACGGCAAGTGTTCCAGCAATTGTTCACTATCCAAATCCCTGGTTCTGCTATAACCCTGCATTTATAAAGAAAGATATCTTAAATGAAATATGGAGTTGAAGTACAAGACATCCAAAAGAAATAAATGACGGTCCAGAAACTTAAGACAGATAAGAAACCCGTGTCAAGTTCCAAACACGGAAGCACTATGTTTTGTTCAATTGTCTGCATACCTTATTATCTTCACCTTGAGCAGGCCTAGGGATACGCTCAGCTTCAATATCATACTTCAGAATTTTAAAGCATTCAAGTCTTTCCTCTAAGAACAGTCCATATGTACGAACCCAAGCAGAACAATCCCAAGCTGGAAAACGTATTCAAGAAAACATAAGCACCCTTTTACTTATAAGTTTTTAACCCTATGTTAGAATTGACTAAAACCAACGAAATATGCTACGGATAAAAACGATAACAGGGTGTCGGAAGTAACCAATAGGGCTTGAATCGTCCTTAAAATTAGCTAGTTGCAGGACACGCCCTCTTTGTTGAAAATTTAGAAGTTCTTCCCTGAAGGTAGGATCACCCTCCCTTAACGTCTTGTGTATAACTATCAGAGTCTTCAATGCCACCTGATGAGAAACAAAAAGGTTGCAAAAGATGATACATAAACACATAAAAATATACAAACGAAACCAAACCAAACCAAACAAACACAGTATAATATCCCACCCGGAGGAGGGGTCTTTGGGGGTGGGGATGTAAGCAGACCTAACCTCTACCTCAAAACATATATTGGGTTCGTTTGGATTGGTTAGTTTACTTGACATGTTATCGATACTTCAAAGTAGTCATTTCTGAAAAATCAAAGTTCACACCAGCTTAAATGTGTAATGTATAACTACAAGGAAAAGCAGGTTCTGTGATCACATTGTAAAAATAACAAAAGTTTTCATGTTCCTATCAGATCTAAACCCCCAATTCAAGTTTAAGTGGACACAAAACCAGATTTCACAAAAACCCCCAATTATTTTCCAACAATGACAAACAAACAAAACTCAGAAGAGAACATGAACCCTAATTTCAAAATAACGGTACCGTCCAATTGCGGGTCTTGGCTAATCGCCTTGCTAGGGCATGTAAACAATATTGCACATCTGCTCGAGGCCGAATCGCAGAAGTAGCTGCCAGAATTTCTACAAGAAACACATGCATTTAGCAATTTGTGCCCAAAACCAATCAATTAGACAAAGGAGAAAAAAACTCACTTCTGATGTGTCTATCTTTGGGTGGGCATTCAACATGATTCGTAGCTTTAACGATCGCAACATCTACATCCTAGAGTTCAAAAATAACAACACCCACATCCTAATTATATGTATATATATATATATATATATATATATAGAGAGAGAGAGAGAGAGAGAGAGAGAATTAGAAAGAAAAAAAAAGAAACTTGGAGAAATGACCTTGAAATCGCTATTAACATGGGCTAATCCGACTTTGGTTTGATCTTTAAGAGCACCGTATGCTTTCCGAAAAGTTTGCAAAGTAGCCATATCTATCTGTGGATTGATCGAGTTCTTCCGATTAGATCGGCAAGTATCTGGATTGATCTAGAGTGACATGTGTTGATCAGAGGTTCCTTCTCTCTTGGGGCAAAGAATCTAAAACTAGTGCAGTGAAATCGGTTGTTACAACTTGTGCGTTGATTAAAGTTGTGTTGTTTATGTTGATGATTTTGTAGACGCCCAGAATTGGTATAGCGTCATCATACAATGGTCCCTCTCTTTCTTACTTTTCTCAGGAGCTAAGATATACATAAATACATATACTATAGCTTTGTAGGGCCACATGGAAAATCTTAAAAAAACTGAGGTATATATATAT
This sequence comes from Cynara cardunculus var. scolymus, assembly GCF_001531365.2. Lineage (NCBI taxonomy): Eukaryota > Viridiplantae > Streptophyta > Magnoliopsida > Asterales > Asteraceae > Cynara > Cynara cardunculus. The sequence continues at coordinate 2,658,168 of NC_037539.1, forward strand.
ATATATGGAATTTGTAAATAATTTGTCCAAAACTCGTATATAAGCAATTTGTCTAGCATGCATGTGTATATATGCATATAAATCAAGAAATAACTTCAATTACTTATATGTTTACGTGCATACCATTCAGATAAATAATTATCTGGATACTCCTCAGTTTTTCACTTTTTTGAGTTTTCTTATGAAAATCCCTCTAACCTTGTATTTTAACTTAATAGGATTAGATTTAGGAGAAAATGCAAAAAAAAAAAAAAAAATGAGGAACACTCTAATAATTTATAAATAATTTGTCAAGTATGCACATATCACCTCATATATAATAACATATGCTTTCCTTTTAATTATAGTAATACATAATGATCTTCAAAATGAAGATTTTAGAGATTTTGAGTAAATTTTGTGTCCGACAGATACATCAAAATATTATTCTAAAATCAAAAAAAAATATCAGAGAGTACAAATTCTCAAAACTTGAAAACTCTTCAATGATTACTTGGGGAAAATAATATTTTTATTAAACTTATAAAATGTTTTAAAAATACAATTAATGTTGTAATTTTTAAAATTGAAAAACTGTCAAAATAATCTGTAAATTTTCTTTTAATATTTTGAAATTTGATTCATCATTTTACAAAAAGAAACACTGAGAAATCTGATGGAATTGCTCTTTATCGTTTATCTAAAATGAGTAAAATCTATTATTTGATTAAAGAATGAAATAAGTTATGAATGTAAATTTGGATTATATACATAAAAAATTATGATTACGTCATAATAAAGGAAATGTTGATGGGCCATAGGTCCCAAAAAGTTGGTTAACTACTCCTCACCTACGTACACCTCCTAAAGGCCTTCATTAACATGGGACGAAGGTAACGTAGAGATAACTACTTCTAACCTTAATATCATCTTAACTCCAATATTCATACCCCACAATCTCACATCACTTTTTGTGGTAAAATGTCAATTTTGTAAATCATGGTATGTTTTGGTTCTATAAAATTAATCTGTCAAAACTAAAATATAACGATGTTCTATCAAGATGATAATAATATTCTCACTACGATAATAACTTACATAGTATTTATGCTTTAACAACGTAATAAAATAGTAATAAAAAAATTGTACCAAATAAAAATATTATTTTGGTATGATTGAACACCAAAATAGTGTTATAGGTTAAAGTTGCTGAATCTAAAATAAAATGGATAACTTCTAATTTAAGCAAGGTAGCATAGTGCATTCACTTTTTGTCCAATCAAAAGTATTAATTTAGGGGTGGCTAATTGCACCCCTATTCTTTGCTAATGTCACCCCTAATCCTCTATGTAATCATTTTTTTTGTTTCTTTTTTGTGTTTTTGTATTTGTCCTTTTCTTGTCTTGTCTTTTCTTTTTATATTAATTTCAAACACTGTTATAATTGGTTCTGGTTCGGGTTAGGTCTAGTTGGAACCGATACCTGTTTCCAGCTAGGACAACTGTTTGAAATGGCTCTCCACAACATTCGTCATGATGCATCGATGTTTAAGGATCGTGTCTCACACTACGTTATGCCTGAGACACCCGATGGCATACGCGATTTTTACAACACAAATGTTTGATTTTACTCATCTTTTTAATGTCTTATTTGTTATCTTTTTAATATACAACTTAATTTAATTTTCTTTACAATTATTGATCTATTGAGTAATAATAGAAATATATGTTTATGTATATAATATTATATATGATATAGAGATTTGCCGCCATAAGTCACGCCTTAAAAAACGTCGTGAACTCGTTGTGGCTTACAAGGCTTGAGGCTTGACTTTGTCGCCACATCACGCATCACGCTATTTAGAATGTTAGCTAGGACAAATCGGCTTAAACCCAAAAAATGTTTCTAATCCCCATGAATCAAGAGCATAAACGTACTAAAGGAATGATTGTGAATCGTGATTAGTATTAGACCAGGATAGGACAGAACCCAATTGGGACAAAAGTGCATTTTCCTATCCCATCAAAATAGGTAATACAAAAATTTAAAGAGATGAGATAAGAATGATAAATTACTAAACTACTCATGTAAAATTAGAACTCTAGCCTTACAGAATTCTTTCATTCGTTTACCTCACTCTCGTAAGTCAAATCTCATCCAATCCACGTACCAACCTCCAAAGTGGGTCAAGGGTGTGTGGATGACGGAGAGTACCGCACGTATGCAGACCTTATAACACATGATAAAGTATGCGACATGGTACATAATAACAACGACCCAATGACAAATCAAATAATCATCTATACTTATGATTCATGTAAAAAAATGTCACAACGGACATGGAGAAAGATCGCTTTGTGATTAGTTTAAACTACATCTAGTTAGTACTCGAAATACCAACTGAAAATTTGAATCTAAAGGAAGAAAAGGATAAATAAAAGGTACCTCATTCTCTCTCTTATTAAGGCAATTTTGACTTTTCCTGCTAAATCCAATACTGTGTATGTCAGTCATCTAGCTGCATATTCGGGTTTGAACAACCATCATCTTAGACGGACCACTGGGTGTTCAACGTTTCCGTTAATTTGTTCCAGTCCAACGACTCCAAGGTGGTTGGGGGAAAGAATGCGGCCCCCACACCGAGGGCAACAATGAGGAAGGCCATAGCTTTAAAGCATTGCCACCCGCGTGACAGTCTTCCCAATAACGCCTTACAGTATTTGTCTGCTTCCCTGTAGACTGCTTGATCAGCAGATTTCACTCCCTCTTCCATGGCATTTTTGTTCTAGAGATAAAATTGAAAAAGGACCAAATAAGTTGTGTTTATTTTTATAATCCTGTGACTTTCAAGCATGAAAATTATGAGTTTATTCTGTTACAGATAATGTAACGGAAGTTGGTGAAATGCAAAACAGAACACTACAGTTTTTAGTGCTTTCGGTAAAATTTGAAACAATAAGATGTGAAATGAGCTGCTTATTAACTTCATATTTCTACACGAATTATCATAGATTTAAACATGAAAATAACATTTTGAAAATTGAAGCTAAAAACATCCTCGTATATTACAAATTTAGAAATGTAGGTTTGAATTTCCAGAGAAGAACACTTTTTTTCGAGACAGAAGAAGTATAAAATGTTAAAATTGCATGGTGATGGTATACCTTGCTCTTAAAACTCCTAAGAGTTTCAGTGAGGGCCTTAAGAAAAGGTTGTTTTAGAGATAGCTCCCTCCACAGCTCAGTAAGCCTTCTCAAGACAACAATGCTTGCTTCTAGATTATCCAAATAGACCTTGTCCTGTGGATATTATATTTGAGAATAATTGATACTGAGTTGTAGATATAACTCCACATAATCCAAATTTATCATTTCAATGAAAATATAAAACCAAATACAAAGGTTATAATGTAGTCACATGCAAGGTAAAATAGATAAACTAGTGAGCACCAAACTTTCATGGTTTTTCATTTGCACATCTCAATCTTGGATTCTCAAAACCATCATTTTCGTCATTCTCATCCAAATTAACTAATTAAAGGCAAGATCAAGGGGGTTTAATTAGTCAACAACTTGAAAGAAGGTCATTGCATGAGCCTTGTGAGCTAAAGCATTAGACAGTGAGGGGTCTGTTTGCTAGCAGCTTAATGAGCTTAATGACACTTGCAGCTTATTCGGACAGCTATACATGACTGTTTGGTAATGACTTAATGATATTAAAAGTAAGCTTCTAGGGGGAGCTTTATACAGAAAGCCAAAAAAAACTAAAACCTGCCCCTCCCAATTAAAAAGCACACACCTTCCATCTATGAAAAAACTCTCTTTAACAAAAACCTTCTCAATCTATACAGACAGATAATCCACAAACAGTTTTATTCATACATAACTTAATGAAAAAGCAACCAAACAATCTCTAACCATTGGCCACTAAGATTTTTGAGATCTGGCCTCAATTTGGACAGAAACAATAATTGATATGGTTTTGAGAAATTTAAGCATATGAATAATAAATCATTTTTTAAGGGATGTAAATGCTAAACCAAGAAACCATTATTATCACGTTTACACACAAATAGAAGTTCCACAATTTTGATGAAAAATGGAACTCACCCATTGCTTGCAACAATCAGGATTTTGAGTTAAGCACCAGATAAAAATACTAGATGCTTCATGGGATAGCTCAGGGATGCCTGCCAAAGAAAAATATCAAGGAATTAACTTTTGGGTCATCTTCTTCAACTTGGAAGTTTATGTATTTAATTGAATAAATGTACCTTCTCCAGAAGCTTTCAAAGAAATAACCATAAGCTGTTGAGAAACTTGTTTCATGGCTTTGCTTCCAGGGGAACCAGCAAGAGCCACCTTCTTGAGTGTAGGATATACAGCTTCAAATCTTTCAGTTGCCTGCATGATAACCAACAATCAAACGATCAAGAATATTCATAAAATGGTGGTGCGTAGGTGGACCAAGAGTCCCCACAGACATCCGACCTTTACACGAGCTGAAGATGAAGGGAAGGTGGCTCTCAATAGCAGATCAAGTGCCAAAGGTGGCATTAAACGTTCCCCCTTCCGCACAGCGCCATTTACTAAGATAGTCTGAGCTTTTGGGGCAGAAAGAATCCTACGAGCATGAAAAGGGAAACGATATGTCACCAGTTTGCAATTCTCAGAGGATACTAGTGGATGGTAAACAAAGAAGGTGGCCTTAAAACCTTTCCACTAACTGCAAAATTAAATCCCTGGTCTGCGGATTGGAGCCTGATTTGCTCCCAACTATAGGCAGCATTAAATGTGACCACAAGTACAACCCGACGGCCAGGTCTCCTTGTGATGCCTGCATATTTAAAATTTATATTAGCATATAATGATCTGTTATGAGACCAGAAAATAGAATCCTGTTGCTCATACACAATTACTGTTCCTGAGTTATTCACTCACTTGTGCTACCATCCACACAATAACTGGAAGCTTGTCTTGTCCATGATACTTTGGCGATACGTTTAAAGTTGGCAATACAGTAATTAGCACATCAGGTTTCCTTCGTAACACCATTGCTAGCACCACAAACAGACCCACCTGTTAAGGATTGTAGGAATGAAAATCAGTTCATAACCAAAGTACATAGATATTTAGTAGGCATAATGCAGGTATGACTATTGATGCAAGACGTAGGCACCAAGGAGGGAGACTGAATAAAGAACCCATTCCGTAGACAAATAATGACAAAAAAATCCAATTATAAGTTGCAAGGTTGTGGGCCGGTCAGGTGGGTTCTTGGGTCACTAGTCAAAGTTGCCAGCCCTACCGTACAAATTATTGCCCTCTGCTACATAATGCTAATTCCCTACACCTGGCACGAAAAGGCTGAGTAAAGAATGAAATGAAGCAAATCGATTAATTATACATGCATGAGATATCTTGATACAATGAAATTGAAGTTCTGGTTACTAGTTGCAAATCAATTAAGAATTGTTGTCATAGTGATGAAATTGAAGCATTTGGAGGTTGAAGGAATTTCTACAACATTAAGGTAATTCTATGCTGTTAGCAGTTAGCGTACCAAAATGAACAAGGAAGTTGTTTATACAGTTATACTTTATACTTATTTACAAAGAATTTTAAATGTGTAAAAATCAATCAGTCCAGAAGTAGGGGCCACTTTATTGTGACCAAGGGCCAGGCAAAGTCAATGCGAAAACCTGTTCAAAGCATCACATCCGTCCTTTTGGTCAAATGGTCTTAAGTTACATAAATGCACTATAATTTATCTTTCAATGCATCAAATGTTCATACAGCTGTCCCACAAGTTCCAGTCGATGCATGGGCCAGCTTTTCTATGCAGGGGAGGGGATTTGTGATAAACAACCGGACAAGCAAACAAAAACATGTTTGCATGACCACACTACTGGTCATTAGTTATATTTACTGCATGAGGCCGAAACCTAAGTTGATAACAGAATAAGCAAGAAATCCCCAAGCCCCCAAATCTTACCTGAGATTTTGAGGATGTTTTTTGGACACCTTTCTTGGATCCCTTACCACCACCTTGTTGGCTTGCAAAGTCAGCAAGAATGCTGTCTAAGGACCAAAGAAAAAAAGAACCAAGGGCTTCCGCAGATTGTTTGTTGATCCAATCAACTGATGTCTTGTAAACAGCCTCAGGTATATGTGACACAGGGTTCTGCACTTAAAAGAAAGTGAATCAGAAGAGGAAGAAGAAGAAAGTTCAACTGGATTCAAGGACATCTTGTAGAGCATGTACAGCAACATAATGTACATAGTAACATCATCAACAGAAGATGCATACTAGGAAATGGATAATCCATTAAGATGAGCTAGTAAATTACAACATTTGTTTTATTTTTATGCATCTAGAAGCAGCTAAATATGACCAATGTGCTATCACATGATTTACCAAACAAGCAACAAAAGCGGGAACCAGGTGACCTAGGGATCGAAATACAAGTATCATGATTAGCTTGTTATACAGAAAGGAAGAAAAAAAAAACTGTACATGATGAGCTATGAATATCATAATCACTGCTTATAAAGAAAATAGGCAAAATTAGAGGCATGAAATTCACAAATTCCAAGAAAGCACATTTACCACTTAATCTATTTGGCCAAGAAAATAATGATAGAAGCTTTTATTCTTCATAAATTATATGGAAGCACTAAATATGTGTGGCTTACCAAAGGTTGGATACTATGCTTATATATATATATATATATATATATATATATATATATATATTGCATCTGTGAAATCTGTTGGTATTTGTGCACCAAAAATAAAATAGAAAACAAGATGATGACTAATATGTGAAATGTCCTGAAGAATGCTGGAGGGAGAATATATGGTTCAAGTGAACTAGGAGTCTAAGTCACGAATTTATCTAGAGTCCTAGACATGCAAAAGCTATGTGATATTTTATAGGTCCTACTCCTTTTGGTCATTCAACGTTTTTTAATTTCTTGTGTCCATTTATAACTTAAAAAGATGTGAGAAGAAATGAAAGCGTCATGGTGGATGGATTAGTGAGTCCCACTTCCTTGAATTGAGCGAAATGAAACGGAAACCACAAAATGGTGAATGGATGGAAATATTATTATAAATGAATAGGAACCTTAACTTTTGGAAGATCAGTTCACCTTCAACAGACATGGAGATTAAATTTAATCAAAATCTTAGGCCAGGTATCTCCATACTGATTCCTGCTAATACACATGGTCTTGGAAACAAGTTTGGAACCTTATATGATAAATTAAAAACGAACAAAAAACACCATTATGCTTTAGAAATTGACATAAAATGCGACTTCTTTACTAGTCCACAAATATGAAAAGGAAGTATCTGTACCACACTTCCAATGAAAGAGGCAAAATTAAGAACCCAACTTTCCTGAGTAGCAAACTATGGGCATGGATGGCAGGGGAGTTTCAAGAAGATAGAGGGTGAGCGTGAGTCTGGGAGAGAGGTAGATAGTCGTAGTTTTTCCAAATTTTCTTGTCTTCTATTGTATCTACATGTGTGACTTATCTGTTCTACACTAGTCTTAGTTTTTCTTCCTTAACCACCAGCTGTCAGTAATGTGCTTAGTTCAACCTATTCTCCTCACATCTGTCACTAATAGGCTAATACCATGATAGCATATAAATTATTTGGATTTCAAACTCCTTATACCATGATAGCATATAAATTAGTAGACAACACACTCACAGGCACTATAATTTGGCAGTATAGGTTCAAATTGTTTTAAGTTCTATTATATTATTAATTTCAAGAAGAGAACTTACATCTGCGACCTTGGCAACAGGAGATTCTCTCAATAACTTTACCCAGGGAAATTGCGAAGCAGTTACACTAGAAAATGCACGTCCAAAATAGTCAGCAAACCTCATCAACTGTATCTCTTGTTGTGCCTCGAATGAAGTCTATAAACAAATATACATGAGTTAAAAATATTAGTTTGCAACATTCAAGTAATAATCAAAGAAAATTTTAGCAGTTCTCAAAACTAAAGCTTAAAGCTCAATATTCTGTTTCAACTGCATATCCTGTTGTGTGAGAACGGACCTGTGTACGCATTCTCCACCTATATCAACAATGAATAGAGCTATACATATGTTTGACTAACTATATAGTAAAAAAGCTGAATCCAGAAAACAAAAACTACCAAAAAACATCGCATAATGATACATCCTCTCATTGTGAACGAAGCCTATACAATGCGACAAACCAATCTAAATATTTTAACTATTAATGAAAGAAATCTCCACAGAATAAAAATACATTTACGCAATTCACTCACCGTGACATCCAACAGAAAACTAGCCAAGTCGTCAACATCGATCTTCGCCGCTGCTTCCGCAATCGTGACCTTAGGTTTCTTTACTTTCTTCGGTTTCTTCTTGGTCTCCTCAACAACATCATTTCCGGAGACACCATTAGTCTCAAGCTCTTCATCGCTGTCCTCATAATCGGAGTAGTCCTTCTTCCTTGACGATCTAACCGGAGGAGCAGGATCATAAATCGCCAATCTATGAGCTTCTATAACCTTCCTACGCTCCTCCGATTTCTTCTCAATAGCAGTGAAGACATTATCATTAGCGGCAAGCGGGGATCCGTTGGGAAGCGCCTGCTGCTTCGCCTGATTCTTCCTCTTCTTAGCGTAAGTAACTTTCTGCCATCCGTGATTGTTGTCCTCAGAAATGTTGTTGGATTCGAACTCCATTTCTGGAATTGAGAGAGATTTGAAAAAGGGAGAAATAATCAGAGCGGAGAGATCGGGATCTTGATGCGGAAAGACAAAAACGATGGGCAGCGTTTTGCGATTGAATACGAGACTCCAACTCTGACTTATCAAGGGGGCTCACCTTTCCTCGTGCTATTGCCTTCTGTTTGGGTTCACTTGTTCTACGATTTTGGTAGGTGGTGGTTCATCATCTCGTACAAACTCTCTGAAATAGAAAAAAAAAAACTAAAATAGAAAAAACGTAAAATAAACTCTAAATTTAGAATTCCTAAAATATCAAAAAATAAATAATTATTTTATTTAATAAAATGAATTATATGTTTAAAGATAAATAATATTTTATTAATTATATTAGATATTATAGTATACAATATATTATAACTCCAAAATGAACAAGGTGTTGGAAATAAGCCTAAGGGGTTATTTGTTTATCTCTTAATAGTTTAATTAAGAGGTAATCTCTGAATCGTTAATAGATGAATCTTGTTTGACAAAAAAAAAGTCTGCCTCTTAATGGTTCTAAAAACCCTCTGAATGATTTTGTATCCTGGATCTCCCTTAACCATTAAGAGCCCTAATTTCATCGTACACAATTACCAAATAATTATATTTCATTTTGTACTATATCATGAGAGTCTCTTAATCATTCTGACCACTTAATCATTTTACACCAAACCACTCAGCAAATGTCAAACAACCCTTAAATTTTTCTTATAAATTTTGACTTTTGATTCTTTGTTTTAAAAATTTGTTAGAGATGCTCTTAATTACATCTCTATCTATAAATTTCTTTCAAAAACTTGCTTTTTATATTCACCGATGCATTAATTGACTTGATTCTGACATAAAAAATAGTACAAAGAGCATTATCCTTTTAGCTTATCAAATAAAAAATGTACATAAAATTCTTAGAGCGTATCCAACATATTATCCAAAATAAATATTCTAGAGATTTTTGCTACAACAGATTCTCCAAAATAGAGAAAATCAAGAGAGACGGTGAAACTCTCCAAGAATTATTATCTATGAAAAAAAAAATTAATCTTCCTATTGATTAGAATCTTTCAAAATAAATATATGAGAAAAGATAAATAATATTTTATGAAATGTATTAAATATTTTAATAATATAAATTTAAAGATTTTGACTTTTGATTTTTCGTTTTGAATAATCTATTGAAAATGCTCGAATGATCTATTTTCCATGTCCCATGTAAATATAAATATATACATATTAATAATTATCTAGGATAAAGTTAAAAAAGTATAATTTCTTATACAAAGTTCGAGATATTAACTAAGATTTTTGTATAAGAAATCCAAGAATGTGAATGTCTTGTAAGAACTCTTACGAATGATATTTCTTATAAGATTCTACATTTTTTTTTTTTTGCTTAAAATCATCTCCAACAGATTTCCTAAAAAATTCAAAAATGGAGAATCCAAAATCAAAATCTCTAAAACAGAATTACATCCATCTCCAACAGATTTTCATTTTGAAGAATTAAACATTGATTATAACATTAAAATATTTCATTCATCTATTAAAATATTATTTCTCTCTCTAAATGTATTTTTTTCAAAGTTGTATATTGATGGTCTCACTTGGTAATCATTTTTTGGGTGTTCCCCATATTTAGAGAAAAAAATCATTCTCTTTCCTTTTTTTTTCATTTTGGAAATAGTTTTGAGAAAATTGTTCGAACAAAATATTGACTCAAAATTTCCATTTTCTTTCTTTTCTCTATTGTGGATAAGTTGTTGGAGATACTCTAACTGCCATAAAACATCTCCAACATATTCTAAAAAAGGAAAAAATTTGAGATATTGACCAAAATTTTGCTTCAAGAAAATCTCTAAAATTGAAAAGACATGAAAGAGTTTGTGAAATTCTCCAAAATTGAAGAATTCCTAGAAAATGATTATCATGAGACAGACAACACAATATTTTATTATATTTTCACTAATAATAAACTTTGATGTTTAATGTTTATATAAGAAATAATATTTTACTAAATGTATAAAATATTTTAATATTTTTATTAATATTGCAATATTTAAAATAAAAAATATGTTAAAGTTGGATGTAAATTTTTTTTAGATTTTAAGTTTTGGTCTCTATTTTGGAAACTTTTTGGAGAATTTGTTGGAGCTATTATTAAATTACAAGGGAAATATATGAACAAAATGTCCTGATATTGATATGTGCGAGAATTGTATATACTAAATGGTAAATAATAGATGTTCTTCGGTCTACCCTTTTAGTAAAACTAATTTATAGTTTTTGGGATTTCTTAATTAATGTCTTTAAAAGCAAACTATTGACTTTCATTAAAGTTTTAGATACCCCGTCTTACTGAAAACCATGACATCCTGATACCGATACCAGGGTCATTGTCGAAGAGCAGAACGCAATGAGTGACTAGGGAAGGGACGATGTAGGGGCACGGGGAAGGGTGGAGTTCTAGAGAGGGATATGCAGGTAAGAGCATGCATCATACAATAATTAAGGGAACGCTAGGTTCGCAGATATCATTGTAAAACGAGTAAAGTGAAATACGAGTAATTCATTCCTTTGACATCATTCTTTCATTGTGTGGGTTGGTAAAGTGAAAGGAATTCAATTGCAATTGCAATTGCATTTGAGGGATTCCACCTTTTAGATTAACTAGTTTTTGACATGGTGCGTTGCACGATGATAATATATTTTAAATTATTGAAGTCATTTAAATTATTGAAGTCAGTTAAATGAGTCGATGATCACATTTATATATTAAACTAATAAAAATCAATATTACCTTTAATATATGAATCTATCTTAACATTATTGATTATTTTTTCTAATATATATAATAAGTTTTATATATCAATCTTTTGTCATATCAAACTTTGTAATTGGTCCAAAATCATAAAAAAAAAATATATGTGAAAAAAATGATTATAATCTTGAGGTGTATCATGAGAATTGTTTTATCATAATACATATCAATTTATCTTCTACATACATTTGCATAAAATATTTATATTCACTAAGCAAATGTTGTGTTGTTACCTACTTTAATATAATTATTGAATATTTTTACAATTTGTTTATATTAGTTCATGATATACTCATGTAATCTTTCGTGGGATAGAAACCTCCTTGAAATTCATTTTTTTTCTACATGCGATTACACAAAATGGGACAATAATAGCTAGTATATGACCATTCCAGATACATAAGAGTTTGATTGATTTGTTATTTTTTCACTTGACTTGTCAAAAAATTTAGATTTGTTTTAGACAGTTCATAGTTTGTTTTATCTCTAAAAAAATCCTGAAAAATGAGGTCTTTAATAAAATTATGTAAAATAAAATATATGTATTATATTGGTTATAGTGTTAATTATATATAGAGTTCGATTTTAGATTAAATAAAATATTGATTATATATATAACTATAATTTGTTTTTATCTCTTATACCCGTTATTGTATCGGTTGTAATCAAGTTTTAGTTATATGTTGTATCTAATTTTAATTTTATATATTTGATTGTCATAATTTTCTATTTTTTGTATTATAATAAATTATATGTTAATTTTAATAATTATTTTATATATGTATTATATTTATTTATTTTAATTAGTTTTCTAAGTGATATTAAATATAATAAGTATTTCATTTATTAATGAGAGAGTTAATAATAAGTATTGAATTATGTACATTGATTATAATCTTATTTATATATTAATTTTAATTTCATTTATATCTATATATTGATTTTAACTAATTCGTAAGTTTTTTTTTTAGTTTTATATATTGATATAAATTTTGTATATTAATTCTAATATGACATTTTATTTTACTTGAAAAATAGTAAAAGTCAATATGTAAGACGTACAAAACAAAAATAATTGAAACTTGTATAATCAATCATTTAATAAATATATTATTTTCTAAATAATATAATATATACATGTAAAGAAGAAATTAAGTGACGGAGAGAGTGAAAAAAGTTTACCTGAAAAAAGATTTTGTTGAATAATAATGGTTTGTAAAATAAAGAAAACTTCAAATGATAGAGAAGAAGAAAAAGAGATTTATTGATGAATAAATCGTAGAGGAGCACATGGAAGGGTTTGGAGGTTTCACCTCCAAGAATGAAAATGAAAAGATTGTAGATTAAACTTTTTAAAATTACCAAAAGAACTTTATCCTAATGAATTTTATGTTTTAAATATAGGGAAGAGAAAGTCTTTTACATATATCAAATATTTTAAAAAATCAAAAATCTAAGAAAAAAGAATGATAGGTTTCTAATGTTTAGAGGAGCACATGGAAAGGTTTGAAGGTTTCACCTTCAAGAATAAAGATGAAAATGTTGTAGGTTAAACTTTTTAAAATTACCAAAAGAACCTTATCCTAATGAATTTCATGTTTTAAATATAGGGGCAGGAAAGTCTTTTACATATATCAAATATTTTAAAAAATAAAAAATCTAAGAAAAATGAATAAGAGGTTTCTAATGTTTAGAGGATGACACCTTATTATGTTTGGTTTCTCCTTTAAGAAGTAAAAATATTATAAAATAATTTTCAAGCCCAATACTAAAGAAGGAAAAAATCGCAACAGACCGATCAATATCATTGTCTTAAAAACCATATGAAAGATTACCGATCTTAAAAAATCATAAACCATCTTTCTTGATACACTCTTCTAGCATCAATACAAAAATATTATAGCATAATGTTTATCAAGTTCATGGATAAACAAACAAAAAAGATATTTATATGTTCTACATGTGTTTAAAAAATGTTAGCTTATTTCTTCAATGATTCATGTCATTTTATCCATACAAAAAAGGATTCATATGCTTGCATAATTCCAATTTTAGTGTGAATGTCTCCAATTAAAAAACGAAGTACTATACTTACATCAACAAAAACCCATATCATATATGTCTTCTTGAATGACGCCTCAAATCAACAAAAATACAAATCACTTCCACAAAAATTGAATAAAGGAAGAATTGAGAGATTAAGAGAGATTGTTATGCTTAAACAATGTTACCTTATTTCATCAAGGATTCATATGCCTACATAATTTCAGCTTTAGTGTGAATGTCTCCGATTAAAAGACGAAATATTATACTTACATAAGCAAAAAATCATACCATGGTTTATCTTATTGAATGACGTCTCAAATAAAAAAAAATACAAATCGCCTCCACGAAATTATAACTGAATAGAGAGGAAGAATTGAGATATTAATAGATAGATTATCATAGAAGTATACCATGAAGAGAAGATGAAAAATTATAACCGAAAAGAGAGAAATAATGAGGGTTAAATATCAATTATTAGAGGGAACATGAGTAGGTTGAAGTAATTAGTGAATATCAAAACATTGAGGTGAGAAAAGCTTGAAAAAAGGAGAGAAAGGATAAAGCATTTTCTAGCTTTGAGAAGACGCCACGTCATTGCACGTGGTTTCTTCTTTAATATATATATAGATTGTTCATTTATTGATATTTTTGTTTAAATTGAATTTTATTTCATCATAAAACTATGAAAAAGCAAAATCATTCATAAATCTGAATGATTTAATAATAAACTAATTTCAATAATATGTAATTACAGATAATAAATTATTTTCATCGGAATCCAACTTATGGAGCCTATTTACTAAATGTTTATGAATTGTTTACGAAAGAGTTACATGAAATGGACCATAAAACTTAACTTTCACATAACCAAATAGTACATTAAAGAATAAATATTTGAAACTTCGTTAAATTAATTGAGAAAATCTGAAACCTTGATATATAAACTAAAAAAAAATACTTGTCATACAAAATAGGAACTAAGGACCCATTTATCCAAACGTTTATTGAATAAGAGTAAAAGTCAGTACCGCCACTCACCTTATCAGGTTACAATATTGACCATCAAAATGAAGTATTGATAAGCGTCTCTTATCTAACATGATAAGCGCTAATCAGGTAAAAAATCTTAGTAAAATTTTTCATCCATTTAAATTATCTTATCAAGTAAGATTCTCGACCCTTATAATATTTATCAAGTAAATGAGTGATATCTTATGAACAATTGATGCTCCTTGAATGTAATGACTAATACAAGGTGTGTTTATGTAATGGGGGTTGAATACAAACACAACAAATTTTTCACTTTTAGTTATAGATTTTGTATTAAAACAAGAATTGCAGACTTGTTGCTAACAACCGAAAGAGTGAGAGAAGGATATACTTTTTTAGATCTAAAGTACTTAGATAGTCTTTTAAGTTGTGACGCCAGTTTTGCCTAAGAAAAACTATCACTCATAATTTATTTCAAAACAGATGAGTTGGAACAAATGACAAAGATGATATTTCATAGTCGCCATTGCATTAAATATATTTGTCCAACTTTAACGCATGTTTTTATTTGATTTGTTGATCGATGTATGTTTGTATTTTTCATTTTAGCCTTTGAAATTGATGTAGACACCTGTTAATCTAACTCATCATTTTGTATGTAAAAGTAATAGTAAATGAAGTATGATACCATTAAGATTGTACTTCAAAACTTATTTTGTCTATGTCAAACATGTTTTCATACCAGAATGAAAGTTGGTAGAGTTAGTGAGCCTTGCTAGATAAGTATGCACTCAAATTTCTGATTACCAAAAGTTGTATTTGTCAGATTATTTTTGACTTTATCTTGTATTGATATTCCCTTATGGCTATATGACGGTCCAACCCGCTTTGATGATGATCTAATTTTGGCTAGTCTTCGATTTTGTTGAAATCTTTTTGTTCTTGGATCAATACAATTTGTTACAAAGAGGAATCTTATCTATTTTTTCCAAAATATAAGTTCTATATTGGATTCCAACTTTAGAGTATTTATGAAGTATGGTAAATCAAATGATAATGTAAACTGAGGGTTTGTTTGTTTTTTGAAAAAAACCACTTAATGCCTCTTAAGTCTGAACCAGTCAGACGTTTTTATTTTCAGACCTTTTGTTTTTTTTATATAAATAAGAGCTGAAAAGCTTTTAATTTGCTCTGGAAAAAAAAAGTGATAACATAATCACTTAAATCCTCTTAATCRCTCCCTCCAGACTCTCCCCTCCATCCTCACCTCCAGATTTAGTCCTCCAAATCTATCTCGCAAGACATTCGATCTCCAAATCAATCACGACCCAGATYGATCCACATATTCTCGTAAAATCATGACCCAAATCGATCCAAATCTATCAGATCCGAAACTTGACTGATTAAAATTTCAGATTTCAGACATAAAAACAAACAATCTGACTGATTCAGATTTCAGACTTCAGTACCACCTCTTAAAATTCAGAAGTGAAATCAAACTTCAGAACCTCTTAAAAAACAAACGCCACCTTAGAGTATTCGTGGAATCTTGAAAAATCAAGACTGAATGACCCTACTCAATCAATTGGATTCTTACATTGGGATAGAGTGTGATTTGATCCCAAAATACTATCTAATGAGCTGTTTGACAGTTGTTGAATGATTAAGAGACTCTCATGATATAGTGCAAAATGAAATATAGTTGTTTAGTAATTGTTTACAATAAAATTAGGGTGCTTAATGGTTAAGGGAGACATATGATACATAATCATTTAGAGGGTTGTAAAACTATTGAAAAACATATTATTTTTTTCCAAACAATATTCACCTCTTAATAATTCAAAAGTTGACTCTTAATAAAACTATTAAGAGGTAAAAAAAAAAACAACCTCTAAGACATAAATCTAGAAGTGATTGAAATCCAAAAATTTATAAAAATAAATTCCCTTGTAAGATTGGATTCGGGTGTCAACTCTATTTGTTATATTTGATAATTGACTCACTTCGGATATAACAAATACAAGACAAAGAACAGGGTTTTTTTTAAGTGTTACATCGAATGTCACTTGCATTATTTTCAAATTGAATGGTTGTGACCGACAATCTCCTATCTATACTATCTTATAAAACATTTGGCTAAAATTTTTAAAAACTCTTAAACCCGTTCATCCTTATCCGATTTCATCCCATATCTGAATTCGTGTAACTAACTGCAGGTAAACACAATCGAATACAGGATAAACATCTAATTTTAAATATAAAAATCTAAAATATAATTAGTATAATCATTAAATTCTAACAAAAATACTTAATTATTATCTTTATAAAATTTATAATATTAAACCAAAAATAAATTGTTTTATTATTAAACGTAAATTAAATTATATATAAAAAAATATATTATATATTATAAATCATTTGACAAAAACTCTTAAAAACCATTTTTTATGCGTAAAGTACTGTCTATTAATGCATATTACTTAAAACTCAAGATTACAAGTAAATTGTGCGTAGGTACAACTTATCAAAGCTCCATATATGAGTTTGTGTAACTAACTGTAGATAAACACAATCAAATACAGGATAAACATCTTATTTTAAATATAAAAAATCTAAAATATAATTAGGATAATCATTGA
>NC_037539.1:2677129-2698528 GCF_001531365.2 Cynara cardunculus var. scolymus
AGTTAATTTGATACTAATATCGATATATTTTTGTCAAAATTTTATGATATTTTTAAACATATATTTTATTCAAAAATAAAAACATCATCGTTTTCTCAAAATCACATAAAGCCATATTATAACATTAGCTGAGATAAAGAATAAAATGAAATATTAAAATCACGATGTATCTCGCTGCATTGTACGAGTACGCTTATAATTTGTTAATAGTATAAATAGATAGCCAAAATACCAAGTAGGTTATTATTTGGTATAAAATTTTAAGTACCAATTATATTTGATTGATGATGAAAAAATATACCATACCATGTTAACCCAACTATCAGCAAAAAGTTCTGGAAATAAAAACCCGGTTGGATACGGGTACCCATTTGACAGCCCTCTCCTTAAACTGATATAGAAAACCGTTGTCCATGGGCCTGATCTCACAGCCAGTCCCCGACGGTCGATGAGCAAAGCCTCAGGGTCTAAAAAATTATCCGGCGACGACGGAGCAGGTGTAAAGCACTCTAAATTTTTAATGTTTAGTAGTTTGTAATGTTTGTTGATCTTCTTCAAATTCAGTTTGATTTAAGTTGTTATTTGTTAGGGTTCTGATGTGAACGGAACGGAGACACTGGTCTTAATATAATTTTCTTTATGGGACGCAATTCCGATTGTACTGTATGTATACATATATATCACGTATATATCCGGCAATTGGCGGAGCAATCGGAACCCATACAACTTAATTTTGTCAACTCGTCCATAACGTATTGATCTTGGTTTAAATGTGAAGGTATCATAATCAAATATTCAACATCTTAACATAATTCATGAACAGCAGTCTGCATTTCAGCAGCATTCAACCAGAAAACCCGAAAGGCCAAAGCCCAAAAGCTGATTTGTATGAAGGTTCAAATTCTTCCACCCTATCAATAAGTACCCTGTAATCAGATTGAGCCTTTTCATGTGCCTTACATGCAACATAAGGTTTCTCCCTCCGACCATCCTACATCCTACATCCTTCATCCTTATTGGTATGTTGGTTGTCTGATGTGAGTTCAGCGCAACGCCTTAGTGAGTCTCATGAATACGTCTAGCATCGACTTTGAAAAAGCCCTAGACCTTGAGCCTTATGAGTCTCGGAGCCTAGACGTTCCTGCTTTTAACAACTATGCTTGCGCTCTACGCCACATTGATAATCCTGAGTCGGCCACTATTGGCCACATACCTAGGTAAATGCTTAATAGTAGTTAATCTATTCTGCCAATTTACAGGAGCTTAAGACTTCCAACGAACCGCAGCTTCTTGGCGTAGCTCATGTACATACCTGAAATTGACTGTTAACTTATTATATGAACACGTTAAACTTTAATAGCAATTGTATTGGTTCTCCGCTTCAATGCTAAGATCATGTTAATCGCCGTCGTGGTTTTATCTCCAAAGGTTCATATGAAGAACCTAAGATCCTTGGTAACGGATTTTAGAGTAGTTTGATAGTGACTTCTGATATATATGAAGCAAATATGAATTCATAATATACCAACCAAACGGGAACCAATTATATTCAAGTGGTTAATGACAACATTGAATAGAAAACTCTTCGGGAGTCATGTTAGGGGCATTAAGGGTCTGTTTGTTAGCAGCTTAATAGGCTTAATGGGACTCACAACTTATTCGGTCAGCTATACGTGATTGTTTTGGTACTGGCTTATTTAGATAGAAACTGACTTATTCAGTAAGCTTCTAGGGGGGAGCTTTATGCAGAAAGTCAATTTTTTTCAAAACATGCCCCTTCCAATTAAAAAACACGTTCCTTCCATCTATGAAAAGCCTCTCCCAAACAAAAGCCTTCACAATCTTTATAGAGATTAATACACATAGACAACTTTATTTATAAAGGACTTGATGGAAAACCAACCAGACAGCCCCCAACTCTTATGATGGTAGTTTCTTGCTGTTGTGCTGGCATGCTGTTTTGATTAGTGAAACATCACCTGCTACCTAAAAAATGAGCTATGAAATTAAAGCCATGTTCTTTGCTTACAGGTAGCAGAAAGAAGGAAACTAATGTAATGGAAGCAAAGAGAGGAGTCAGATTCTTCTTCTGATGTATCTCATCACATTTACTCTTGACAATGACAATAAGAAGTAGATAACTTCTCTCCGTGTTTTAAAGGGGTAGTTCAAGCAGATATTGTATCCTTTGACCCAAATCCTGATGAAGGTTCCTGCTTCAGACCTAAAGTGTTGGCTTTGTAGACTTGATATTGCAGAGGAAATGAATGAATTTGTATACTATTAAATTTAATCTGAAGGAGGGGGATGCCGAAAGCAGGGCTAGTGACTGGAGTGAAGTCGTAAAAGTGCCTTTATCTCTATATGAACTACGCGTTCAGAAGTGTGAAATGGGAGCCAAAGATCTTACCGTGTTCTAAGAAACAAAGGGTTCCTATTGACATAAAAGATAGCCTAAGATTATATGGGTCCTTTTGCTTTCCTATACTCGCACAATAAGTCACCACAAATGAGGCAAGCCCAGTTTTTGGTTCTACATGCTGTCGGGTATAATTCCTGGCTAAATTTGTAACACACCAAAACCCAAAGCAACAGGCTAATCCAATAACTTCAAATACAACTTAAAACCATAGTGGAAGATTGGAAGTTATTGGTAGCCCATTATTTGAGGTTTACAAGGAGCTCATAAATCTCATTTTCTATTCACTTGGTACGAATTGTTACAAAATTGTTATTTGATGGTTTAAGATTCACACAGTGTCAATTTCTTCTCTTGCAGTTGAAAAATCATCAATGAATAGGACATAGTTATGGCTGTTGATGCCAGCACAGTCCCTACATTCAAAGAACACAGTTGCATTCTTTGATAGATAGCATCAGTGATCCTGACAGAAAGAATTTATAACACCTTGCTTGCTTGATCTCAAAATGCATACTTGAAGGGTGAAGCCCATGATGGTGGATTTGAACCCAGGTATCTTATGGTCCCTTAGGTTGGGCCAAGGGTATGACCCCAGAATCAGATAGGGTTGGAAGACCTCAGGATCATCTTTGCTAGGGTGAGTGTGATCTACTCCCTCCCAGCTGTCTTAGGGCCATATGGGCTGGCTTAGTAGAGTGGGGGTGGTCAGTGGTGTACTTGAAGAGTTGAAGATAACAAATAAATTCTGCTAAAGTCAAGTACAATAACAGTTGGGAACATATTTCAGATACTGAATTAAAAAAAGCCAGTTTCTTTAGGGGGAATATATTACATTATATGCCTATAGACTATAGACTATAGAGATAAGTCTATAGGGTCTATGATAAACATCTAGTTTATTTAATGATTAAAAGATTAAATTTTGATGAAATTCCTGATGATGGGTAGATGGACAGTGCTTTAAAGTTCTCATGTACTGTTTCATTTATCTAACTTTTATTTATTTTATTATATATTTCCAGGTGAAAACCCTGAAAAGTGAGGGCCATCTGTTAACTGCATTATTCCCAATTAGAGAAGCATGAGAGGGTTCTCTTTAAAGTGCATTGTTTATGTGGTGTTGTCTAATCAAAGTGTACCAGCAGAGTAATGGTGGAAATTATCATTTGCACAGTGAAAAATAATAATAAGTCAGGTAATTCCTCTTTTACCCTTACTTTCTTCATAAATAATTTTACTCATTTGTTAATTTTGTGCATTGAAAAGAAGAGAAGTGAAGGTTTGTTTGAATCTGGTTCAAGATATGACCTTTAATTCACTGTAAAGGGTGTTTGGTAATTTGGCATATGAGACATAAAACAATAAAAACTTATTGTATCACGTTTAGCTAACGTAAGAATTGGACTAGAAGGACTGAGTAAGACAAAAATACAGTAGTCTATACCGTAAAATATATTTTTGACAAAATGAAAAAGATGTATATGGTTATCTTTGTTCGTTGGAAAACCTAAAGTTTGTCGTGAATATATAAAGAGACATTTTGTATGGATATCGCAAAGGGTTAGGTTATATGCAACCCTATTAAGGTCAGAATCATGTCAAATCGTACATTGAAAATGTAAGAGGTAAGGGGTCACTTACCCAAACGTTTACCCTGTAAACACTTATCAATAAGAGTCAGCACTCTAATTTACTTTACTGGTTAGGATTGTAGTCTATCTATCAAAACGGTATTGTTTGCAATGATTTATCCGGTAAGGGTAAAGTTGCTTTAATTAGTTTTTAATGTTTGGTTAAGCGATTTTGGTTTCTGATTATTAATTCAAAGTTTAATTAGAATTTAACTTTTTTCAATCTAATAATAAAGATGTAATTTATTTTACTTTTAATGATCGATAAATTTTATAGGTTAATAATGATGGAGTATTTTATAGTTATTTATTTAAACGTGTTTATTAGTTATTTTAATTAGTTTTATGGTGTTTTAAAAGTCATTAGAACGGTACTCGTGCAATGCATCAAGACACATTTTCATTTCTATGTAGTTTTATTTTTTATCCATGTCGATATAATACGATTTTATGTGATTTTGAAAAAACGACAATGTTTCTATTTTTTAATAAAATATAAATTTGAAAATATCATATAAAATTTGCAAAAACTATATCAATATCAATATCAATATCAAATTAACTATTTAAATTTTTTTATTTGTGTATTTTTTTTAATTCATATTTTTTATAATAATTTAATTTAACGGAACGAAATAACTTAATATAGGTTTAATAATATTTTTTATAAAGATAATAATTAAGTATTATGTTATAACTCAATAATTATCCTAATTATATTTTAGATTTTTTATATTTTAAAATAAGATGTTTATCTTCTATTTGATTATGTTTATCCGCATTTAGTTACATAAATTCAAACATAAAACTTTAATAAGTTGTACTTATGTATAATTTACTTGTAATCTTAAATTTTAAGTAATATGCATCAATAAACTGTACTTTATGCATAAAAATGGTTTTTTAAAGTTTTTATCAAATGTTTTATAATATAATATAGATATATATCATATATCGACTATAATAATTTGTAGTATTGAATTTTATAAACTTTATATTAATATATTAAATATAGTGTTTTTTAAAAACTTTATTAAATATTTTTATAATATAATAAAGATTAATTAACATTTCAGAAGGAGTCAATTATCGCATATCTTGTCAGCGTCGATTGGCCGGCTCAATTATGCATCAATTCACGATCAAAATCATTTTCATAGATTTATCAATTTAATTGTTTAGAAAATAAATTAAAAAGATATTTATTTTGCCTTTGACCTATTGTATTGAATATGTATACCGATATTTATTTTTTGATTATTTTTTGTTAATCAGTCTCGTTTTAACTTCAAGAAAAAAGAAACGTCTTTTAAAATTATAGGATTGGATCATGGTGAGAAGGAGAGTTACGTCTTGTTTGTTTTTCCAAAAACAAAGCTCTTATTAACCTCTTATGTCTGATTCGTAAAGAGATTTGACCATTTAGATTGTTTGTTTTTCTCAATTTTTTATGGGCACTTATGTCTTATTCTCTTATTATCTGGTAAAAGGTAAATCAATATTTTATTGTTCTTCACAGTCTCGGCAACGGCGTTTTCAATCGATTAACCTTAATCGACCATTTCTCACAATAGATCCTTACCAAATCGATTCTCACCTCTCTTAATTGATGTACTTTATTAGGATTTAAATGTATTAAACATCGTTAATGACATATTTTCGTTTAAATGAATGTTTTAATTATATAATTTAGATTAAAATTCGCAATATATATGAATAAATATGTGAAATTTATAATTTTATCTACAAATTCAACATTGTAATTTTTTAATGATAAAATATATAATTTAAACAAATTCAGACATTTATCAGTTTACAAAAACAAACAGTCTTATTGATATAATTTCAGACTTCAACACCACTTATTAATTATAAGTGAAATAAAACTTCAGACTTCAGCACCTTTTAAACAACCAACGTCATCTTAAGGTGAAAAGCGTAAGAATGGATCTTCATCCTTGGATGCACGTTAAGATGAGATACACCAAGATGCACTCGGTCAATCCCCATATCAAGTGCGATTCATGAGTGGGTTTGAGATTAAAGATGATTAAGGATACATATCCCTTCTTACGCTTCTCACTTTAACTCTCATTCTAACACGATCATTCACCATATGTTACATGAGTTGTTTAGCAAATACTTACAAGGTAAGTGTTTATTGGGTATCACTTATTGTCCAAATGAGCATTACATGGACTTGGAATCTTATTTGGTAAGAGTTATTATAGCAAGAAACGTAACTCTTATACAGTAAGTGAAGGAGAAGACTTTTACCTGATAAACATTTATCGGGTAAAAGCTGCTTATTAAAAATCCATTTTGATGGTTGACAATGTTATTTGATATTGTAAGTAAGAGTGGTGCTCTTGCAAGTAAGCACTTATCCAGTAAACAATTCATAAACAATCAAAATTGTTGGATTATATAAGGTTAAAAATACGATTTGCGGTTATCAAATATATAAATTTATAAACAAGTTGATTAAAAAAATCTTATACCATCGAATTTATGATATTGGAAAATTTATTTTTGTGACTGTAAATCTTTTTAGAGCCTGTTGAGTAGAATAGAATACAGTAAGTATATTTAGGTAAAAGATTGATTAATGATTTAATGGTAATCTTAACCGGTTTAAAACAGAACTTGTCTTTGGACATCAATTATAATTGGTATGTAAAATTGTATACCATGTACCAACCAACTGTACCTGATACCTACTTTTTTTATTGGTACATGTTGATACTGGTTTTGTACCAACTTCAAGTTACATATATGAAAACTTAGTATTATGTTCAAATTTTAAGCGACATTTTGAGTTTGTAGGTAATACATATAATGTTTAAGGTTTTTTAATTGTAAAGTTTTTTTTTCTAATATTTATTTTAATAAGTCTAAAACTTATAGTATATAATAATCAACTTAAAAATTGTTTTAGTTAACATATTCTATTATTTTAATTTTTTTTACTATCTTGCTTATATTAATATAGTATATTATTAAATGTTTATTTTATTTATGTTATAAAATATTTTTCAAAATATCATTTTTGATCATTTTATATACTTATCAGCTAGTTTTTGTCAAACATGTTTTGTTCACCAGCTAGCTCATCAATTAAGCTCAAAATACATTCACCATATATTTAAATAATTTACCTATTAATATAGTTTTTTTTTTCTACCGAAAGGAAATAAATAATTAGGATTTTTTTTATTTTTGTTGTATGCTTGAATACATTTTTTTTGTCTAAATAAAAATATATAATGTTTTTTTTCTGAATCAACAGTCTAAATAACAATTCATCCTACATGTGTCTTGTTATTAATAACATAATAAATAATTTTTATATTGTTATTATACACTTGACTACTGTTGGACCTGCGGTTACTGAGATGCATACTAATAGTTAGCTAATAAACTAATTGAGTTGATGGTTTATGTGTACATAAATACACACTCCACATCATGCATCAACATTAAACACCAATACAGTATACATATTACTGTAAAACAAGTAACACTAATTTATTCTCTTGAACCCTCTTACCGGATAGGTCCGCCCTGTCACTGCATTCCCTAGGTTGTGCGGCTCACACCCGTCAATTTCCAGGTCGTGCCACCCCTAAATGTGACATATCGAGCCTGACCTCATAACCAAATATCGACACCATAATGTGCCACATAAAAACTGGCACAAAATAGCATGTTAAAAGTATTTAAAAACCAAAAAATGAATAGCATGCAAATCCTCATAACAATTATATACATGTAAACATACACCTGTAAACATGTACGTAAAACATACGATTATTCACCACATATGTAACCCCAAATAAATATCCCGCTTAAAGACCTACACGACATCGACATGCACCAAAATATTCCATCAACGGTTGAATTGCCAAAAAGCCAACAAAAGTCAATAGTGGTCAACCCTTGGTCAACCCCCAAGCACTCGGCTCACCGACGTCACAAACCGTCGATTTAATCCCTCCATAATTTTATAAGTTTCATCTTCTCTTTTAAAAACATCTCAAATATCATTTGGCTCCGTTACGACGCTTTAATTGTATTATTTAATCATCTAATCAAATTATTTATACTCATCCATCCCTTTAAGAAAATTAATCAATAAATATTAACTCTAATTAACCAATATATTAAATTAAATCAAAACCAATTTAATATACCAATTGAATTAGAAAATAATTTAAATTAATTAATTTTCTAATAATTCAATTACGACACCTTTCGTAATTTAATAAATCCTCCCGAATGATTTATAGCCATCCTAGGAATTAATAATTAAATTCCTAACAGTAAAAAATAATCTCCTTCAAATTAATTAAATGGCCCAGACCTAATTAATTAATTAAAATAACCTAAAATAAATAATTACTTAACTGGGCCTTTTAATTACTTTAAAAGAAAGCCCACAAAACAAATCAATTTTAGCCTAGTTTACATTGGCCCACCCAAATGCAGGCGGGTCGGTAGGATCCGGCCCACGACTCGCTCCAAAACCACATCCGAACCGCCCGAACCGGCACGGCTGGCGGCTGTCGCACGGTGACACCAACAAGTCGACATCCGCATTTATGGCTCGTTTCTTCGCTTTTTCCTGGATTCTTTTTGCGTTAAGTCACCATAACATTAATCCTCACTACATGACTCAAAATCATTTAAAAAAATGATAGCATTATAGATCCCCAGTTTCGTGATTAAACGTTCGTATTATATCGAAACTCATCATGTTAATTTTTCTGGTCAAAAAGACAGACTCCGGGTCCTTTTTACAACCCAAAACTTTCATCAAACAAATAACACATATGATACACCGTAATTAAACCTTTACTTGCAAAAACAAACAGGAGAACTAACCTTTATTCGTTGCGACAACATCGAAACGTCGCAACAACACCGTTTTATCTCAAATCTCTCGATCGTTTTGCACCACACCAAAGTGGTTTTGCTCCCGAAATAAAACGATTAAACTAGTGTAAAAATAATCTTTACTTTCTGATATCCATGCGTAACCTTCAAAAAATGCCCCACTAAAAGGGTGTAAAAACCACCCCACGGTCGCATTTCAAAAGTCTGGGGACTTGGCATAACAGGTTCTCGAACTTTACCTTATCATCCTCTTTTTCTTTTTCACCTCCTTTTCACTTTTAACCGAGCACATCGTTTGAATTACTTTCTCCCCTGTACTTTATTCCCTATTTATTTTCATTTTTTTCCGAGTGTTACATCAATCAACTGATGATTTAATAATAATAGAACGTTAAAGCATTTACATTCTCGTTATTGTATTATTTAAGAGGTAATAAAGCTTATGTATAAAATTTGGTTGGTTGACATATAAGTTACGTTATACAACATATATTTTAAATGTTACAAGAAAGAAAAATATGTATCTCGAAGCAACCAGTGACCCCACTCAACCATTTCTTTCTCGATCAACGAGGTGTCATTTTATTTACTGAATTGTAATGAGTAATGCTACGTGAATAGTGTATATAAGTACTCTTGTACGTGTATGATGGTTTTTCTTATATGTGTACTTGTAGAATCATTGCAAGGTGTATGGTAAAGCAGATTCATCGTACACATTTTGTAATTGTTCACCATGTCATATTGGGTGATTGTACGTGAAATACAAATCATATAGACAATGCAAAGCCAAAACGTCTCCTCCACAATCATCGTTTTTTTTTACGAAAAACACATCAAACGCAAAAGGTGGATCACGCAGAATGATCATTATCACCCTCTTCCTTAGCAACAAACGGATAAGGATGTGACGTGACTGCCATAAAAATGAATACAATTGGGACTTACACTTAACTTTATAAATCGAAAGAAAATGTCACCCACGACCACCAATTGTATTGTGACACCATCATATGCATAACTTTTGCCTATATCCAAAGCAGATTGATATTTAAAACAATTGTCAATGATATATCAGTGTATACCATTGTCAAAAGAACGGATACAATAGAATCTCACCCCCTTACTGATATTGTCGATAAATCTGGATAATAAACACAAACGTAAAGTATGAAGAATTGAAAAAAGAACTTGTGAAATTGATTTATTTATCGATGTATGAGCTCTTTTAATACTGAAAAAAAAAACCCTTTTGTTTCATATTTTTAAAACATATAAGAATATTAATTAGGAAAAATCATCAAAATAACCAGTTTATACATAATGTATTAACTAGTTGTGTACCCACAAAATGCGGTGGGAGCCGTGAATTTTGATGATTTTAAAGTTTCACTGGTTCAATCAGAGAAGATTTAACGATGATATAAATTACACTTGGTCTTTACATATTAATACAATTTGAAGAATAAGAGTTATGGTTTCAATTACAGTCTATCGATAGAAAAAATTATATGACAGTTTAAAATCAAATATATTTAAAATCCAACATATTTAAATCACTCCACAAATGTGTTCGATTTACACCAAGAACAAAGAATCAAGAGATCGAGAGCGAGAGCGAGACCGAGAGTTCTCGAGCAATTGAATATGAGAACTCTTAATAATTCATGGTGAATTTAATTTTGAATTTCACCTTGGAGGGCAGGGAGAAGACATAGAAGTATGAGATGATGAATGGATGAGTGAAATGTGTCAAAAGTATCTTGGGAACATGAAAAGAAAATGTAATAATGTGCATTGGTAACTTGTACTATATATTATTTTAATTGTAGATTAAAAGATTTTAAGACCGAATGCAGAAAATAGTGTTACTTAATGCATTATGAGTTATTTTTAAGACTTTTAAAACTTTGTGCATGAATGTATAATATTTTATGCATTAAAAATTATTTTTAAGACTTTTAATAAATTTGGTTTATAAGATAGTATGGATAAAATAATCACTTTTTATCGATTGTAATTTCTTTCTTCATTCCCACTTGTTATTGTTACTTTTTTACTTTCAACAAAAATTATCTTTTGAATGATTACTTGAATCATTAATTGAAATATAAAAGAAACATATAAGGTCAAATATAATAATTATAATTATATATAAATAGAGGATTTATAATTAGCTTGGTAAAAGACCATTTTATCCTTTCTAGTTAAAGTTTTACTCTTTTTTAATTGTGAAGATAAATATCACATGGCATCATCAACAGTCAACACTCAACTTAATGACCAGACTTGTGATCGAAGGGTTTTAATGGAAACATAAGGGTTGTTTATCAAACGCTTATTTAGATAAGCGTTTATTCTAAAACATTATTTTATCGGATAAATATAGTAATGACCAAAAATCTTATTTGGTAAGAACGAGAGAAAGATCAATAGTCTTACTCGGTAAACAAGGGCGACGACTCTTACCACGATAAGCGCTTACCGGGTAAATTGTTGTATACTATGTCGTTTTGGTGGACTAAAATCTTACCCGATAAGTACATAATAGTGTTAAATTTTACAACGACTCCTAAAACAACATCTTTAAAAGGTATGCTTATCCTTTTTAGAGATTTTTTTTTTCATTTTCTTCTTTATTTTAATTTTTTTAGCAAAATATCAGAACAAACATTTTATAGAATTTATAATTTTTTAAAATAACATAACTATTAAAAATACTCTTCCATTTATGACAATCACTTTAAAATATTGAATTTTTTAACACTAAATTTATTATTCTATTCAGGCACAAAATATAACATCAAAATACATGGTTTTAATATAGTTTATTTTTGGTAATTGTGGGTATCTAAGTATGAGATACTGGAAATAACAGTCAAACTAATACCCACATCGAGCACGTAACTTCTAATGAAAAAGCCAAGACCCGAGTCTTTATTCATCAGTTAAACTAACATTTAAAAGTAATATCTTTAATTTTTTAATCCTTAAAATTGTATTAACTGATATCATATTCTTATTCTTTTTTTATGTTATTATATAATTTAATCAAAATATGTAATTACTTATTATTATACTAAAAAGGTACTCGTATAATGCAGCGGAATACATTTCTTTTAATTATCCTTTGTTTCCATCGATGTTATAATACGATTTTATGATAATTTTTTTTAATAAAATATAAATTTGAAAATATCATAATTTTTTGAAAAAAACATATCGATATTAATATCAAATTAACTATTTAAAAGTTTTTCGTTTTTTTTGTAATTTTTTAAGTCCATTTTTTATTATAATTATATTTAAGTTTAATAAGAAGTCATTTATTTTTTGTTTAATAATATAATTTTTATAAAGTTGATAATTAATTATTCAAACTCAATGATTATTCTAATTATATTTCAGATTTTTTATATTTAAAATGAGATGTTTATTATGTATTAATTATTTTTATCTACAATTAGTTAATTAGTTATACGAATTCAAACATATAGTTTTAATAAGTTACCTTAAGTACAATATATTTGTAATCTTGAATTTAATAATATAATGTGTTTTTAGAGATAACTTTTAGTTAATTTTTTTATTATAATTTAAAGTTTAATAATTAAGTAATTTATTTTAGGTTTAATAGTATGATATTTCTTTATAAATATAATAATTAAGTTTTCTGTTATAAATCAATGATTACCCTCAACATATTTATGAGATGTTTATCATATATATGATTACATTTATCAATTAGTTATATGAATTCAAACATATAGTTTTAAAAAACTGTATTCATACATCGCTTGCATGTAATCTTGAATTTTAAGTAATATATATTATTAAACAATACTTAAAACATTAAAATTGGGTTTTAAAAATTTAATCAAAATGCTTTATAATATAGCATAGGTATAGATAAATACTTATTACTTAATATCAAAATCACTTTTATTTAATTACTAAAGAAAAGTAATCATGATACTTTAATACTTAACAACAAAAAAAGCAAATTGTTTACACATAATTTTTTTTTTTGAAATCATGTTTTTTTAATTTAAAAACTAAGAATTAAACTTATAGTTAAAAATAATATATTAATTAAAAAAAACATTTTGTACACGTTAACGCCATAAATTTGGTGGGTTACCATAATAAATCACCAAAAATATGATAAAATTTAGGATTAAATAAATGAAATAACAACTTACTTTCATAATTTTTTTTTATCTAGCATTCTATTTTTGTTTTTCCTTATTACAACAATATAATTTCAAATTATTTTTTATTAAAATATCGCACTTTAAAAAATCTACCCATTATAACAATGAGTATATATGAATCCATTGCCCCGAACATCAAAATGGTGTTATTAAAAACTTCAATCATATTAATCATAGTTTTAAAATATGATTGAAGCTTTTAATAACACCATTTTGATGTTTTGAAGTATTATTGGATGTAGGAGTAGTAGTGTTTGGGGCAGATGACTCATATCTACATTTCAAATTATTTTTATATATGAAAATATACTGATTACCATTAAAATAAATAATTTATTAAATAAATTTAATCTTATTTTATAGTTTATAATTCATTTGTCTCCTAATATCTGTGTTGAAGAAAGTAATACATAATTGCAAAAATATGTAATTATCTTGTTAAAAAGGTTACTTGATAATTGCATTTTTAATGATTAAGAGTAGAATTAAAAAGTAGACATTCTTTTTGAAAGCGAACAATTATAAAAGAATCTTATTTTTGTGGGTTCTGTAATAATATGAATATAAAAAAGCTGATATAATGTCATTTCACAACAAATTCACGGTTAGAAACCAATGACAGATTCTTATAAGCAAAAATGAAAGTTCTTGTAAGAAAATGTCATTAGAGAGGATTCTTATAAAGCCTCGTAAGCTCATATCGTTGTTCTTGTACAAAAACATCGATTCTTACCCTAAACGTGATATAAGTGATAATTTGTTGGTTTTTTGTATATTTTTTTTTGACTTTATAGGTATTAATATGTGTGTATCTATACTATATTATAAAACATTTGACAAAAACTTTTAAAAACCATTTTTTATGCATGAAGTACTTTATATTAATGCATATTACGTAAAATTCAAGATTACAAGTAAATTATACATAAGTATAACTTATTAAAGCTCAAAATTTGAATTCGGGTAACTAACTACGGATAAACATAATTAAATAGTTGATAAACATCTGATTTTAAAAAATAAAAAATTTAAAATATAATTAGGATAATTATCGAGTTAATTAATTATTATCTTTATAAGAAAATTATATTATTAAACCAAATATAAATTACTTCGTTATTGAACCTAAATATTAAATTATAAAAAAATTTGAATTAAAAAATTACACAAAAAATAAGAATTTTAAATAGTTAATTTGATATTAATATCGATATATTTTTGTCAAATTTTTATGGTATCTTCAAATTTATATTGTATTAAAAAATAAAAACATCGTCTTTCCAAAATCATATAAGACCATACTATAACATCGACTGAGATAAATAATAAAATGAAATATTAAAATCAAGATGTATCTCGTTGCATTGCGCGAGTACCATTCTAGTGTGTGTGTGTATATATATATGTAGAATGATTGTGTAACAAGGAAAGTCAAGGTGAGAAACATAAGAAGAGATTTGAGATTAAAGATGATCAATAATACAAATCTCTTCTTATGTTTCACTCATGAATCACGCGTATTATCACATATGATAAGGATGTTCTAGCGTTCTCGTAAAATAGAAGTGTTTTCGTTTGAACCTCCACCTATATATATATATATATATATATATTATAAAACCTATAAAAAGGTTCTTATAAAAATTATTATTATGAACTTTTATGCAAGTTTATAATGTGATGGATTGAAAATGATATGACAATAAATGTAAAAAGAGTAAGTTATTGTAAATGCATCTCCAATAGATTATTCAAAATGGAGAAAATATTTATTTTGGATATGTTTTTTTTTTTGCTCTAATAAATTCTTTAAAAAATTTCGCCAAAATGGAGCAAGAAGAAGAAAGAATATAAAAATCTTCAAATTTAAAGAACACTCCAAAAGTAATTACAATAAGGAAGAAATACTATTTAATATATTTCTATTAACAGAAAACTTTGAAAATAAATATTTAAAGAGAAAAATAATATTTTATTAGATAAAATAATTATATAATAATATGATCAATATTGTAATTAAGAGTGTAAATGCTACGAGTCAAGCTCGAGTATCGGTATACTCGACTCGAACCCTATACCTATTTGTCAAGCTTGAACTCGACTCGAGAAGTCGCAAGTAGTTAAAACTAAACTCGTCTCGATTGCAATTTTTTAAACTCGAACTTGCTTGAAGCGTGAATCAAGCTCGAACTCAAACTCGAATCAAACTTGAACTAAGCTCATCCGTTGGAATTAATAATTTTTTGTGGGTCTTCTCTTATAAGTTATAAAATTAAATGTGTTCTCTTAAATTTTATAAAATTAAAGAGATAAAGTTACAAACTTCATTCACCTCTCATTTTTTATAACACCTTTTCACCATTTATTTACTATATCTCTTTCAATTTGAGATAAATTCACCAACACTTCTTTAGTTTTTTCTATCTTTTTTTAGTTATGATTTTGATTAAAAAAATAATTTATTAATTCGCACTGCATCTGTTAAAACGTATTTTGAAGATTTTTAGTTTAAGAAAAAATTGTTGATTGGTGTAAAATAAGTGAAAATAAAAATGGTACATAGGAGGAGGAGCCCCAGTTGCATTTGTGTACTATTTTATACTTCCCACCTATTATCTCTCTCCTCTCCTTCACCTTTTTCTCTGCAACTCTGGTGTGCGTTTCTCTGACCACCACAAAAGGACTCTCACTAGTCAATAACCTCACCCAATCCCTCCCCTCAATGCTCAGATTCTTCCCCAATTCACAATTTCAATACCCTTAATCCCAATTCCCAATCAACCATGAAACGAAATCATATCATAACCTCTGATGTCACCGGAAAAGCTAAGAAGACTATGTGGGATGAAGAAGATGCCGGCGTTGATGAACTCTTGGCTGTATTGGGTTACAAGGTTAAGTCGTCTGATATGGTTGACGTTGCTCAGAAGATTGAGCATCTCGAAGGAGTTTTGGGGAACGATGATGGCTTATCGCTGCTTGCTTCGGATTCCGTTCATTATAATCCATCTGACTTATCGTCCTGGCTTGAGTCTATGATTTCTGAGCTTAATCCCACCACTCAACCACCCATTATCGACGATTCCTTCATGAATATTGCAAACACAGCCATCGCCGCCGGTAACCCACCGCCGTCTGAGGTGGATTCGACCTCTGCCTTCGTTGACGATCTACAAGCTATCCCGGGAAACGCGATTTACCCTCCGACGAAGAAAGTAAAGTCTTCTTCTTCATCGGCCGGAGCGTCAGCATCGTCGTCTTACAACCCGAACCCGAACCCGAATCCGGTGGTCATCGTGGATTCCCAAGAAAACGGGATCCGGCTTGTTCACACGTTAATGGCGTGCGCCGAAGCCGTCCAACAAGAGAATCTTGCACTCGCTGAAAATCTGGTGAAACAAGCCGGGATGTTAGCCGTCTCTCAGGCCGGTGCCATGAGGAAAGTCGCTACTTATTTCGTCGAAGCTCTTGCCCGGAGAATTTACCGGTTATCCCCAAAACCCCCACAGGACTCGCCGGCGTTTCAAGATCTCCTTCAGATGCATTTTTACGAGACCTGTCCGTACCTAAAATTTGCACACTTCACGGCTAACCAAGCCATATTAGAAGCTTTTGCAGGGAAGAAGAAGGTTCACGTGATTGATTTCAGTATGAAACAAGGTATGCAGTGGCCGGCGTTAATGCAAGCTTTGGCTCTAAGACCCGGCGGCCCACCGACGTTTCGATTAACCGGAATCGGACCGCCATCCGGTGATAACACGGATCACTTACAGGAAGTGGGTTGGAAATTGGCTCAATTAGCTGATACAATTCATGTGGAATTCGAATATAGGGGTTTTGTAGCCGAAAGCTTGGCTGATCTTGAGCCGGCGATGCTTGATTTGAGAGAAGATGAAGTGGTCGCCGTTAACTCGGTTTTTGAGCTTCATCAGTTGTTGGCGAGGCCAGGGGCGGTGGAGAAGGTTTTGTCGGCGGTGAAGGAGATGAAGCCGGAGATTTTAACGGTGGTGGAACAGGAAGCTAATCACAACGGGTTGGTTTTCTTGGAGAGGTTTACTGAGTCATTGCATTAC
The DNA here is from genome assembly GCF_001531365.2 of Cynara cardunculus var. scolymus. Classification (NCBI taxonomy): domain Eukaryota; kingdom Viridiplantae; phylum Streptophyta; class Magnoliopsida; order Asterales; family Asteraceae; genus Cynara; species Cynara cardunculus. Next base: position 2,694,366 of record NC_037539.1, read on the forward strand.
TACTCGACCCTTTTTGACTCTCTTGAGAGCAGTGGCAACGGCGGCGGAGGGGTGGACGGTGGTGCTATCTCGCCGGCGAGTAACCAAGATAAAATCATGTCGGAGGTGTATTTAGGAAAACAGATCTGTAACGTGGTTGCATGCGAAGGACCGGACCGAGTCGAACGGCACGAGACGTTGACTCAGTGGAAATCCCGACTGGACTCGGCCGGGTTTGAGGCGGTTCATCTGGGTTCCAACGCGTTCAAGCAAGCCAGCATGTTGTTGGCTCTGTTCGCCGGCGGCGACGGGTACAGAGTCGAAGAAAACAACGGTTGTTTGATGCTGGGTTGGCACACTCGGTCACTCATCACCACCTCGGCATGGAAAATCCGATGAACCCGGCCGAGTTGACTCAAGGATGGCGTGCTAACTCAGTACTTGAAAGAAATAAAGAAATTTGAAGTGGGGCCACCTTATGATTTTTCTTTCTTTTTTAGTTTTTCACCAAAGTGGTTTTTAAGGTTTAACTTTTTTCACTTTTGGGAAATGGAGGGGTTAAATTGTCCATTAGTTGAAACTGGAGGGGTGGGAGTGGCATATTGTACTTTTTTGGTGGGGTTGAATGAGATAGGATGAAAAGGAAATTTAAAAAAGATGGCTTTCATTCAATCTCCTCCATAATAGAAAAAGAAGAGAGAAAAAGGTTACTTTTTGGTGGGGTAAACATGTGATGTAGAAAGGATCAAACTTGGAATTTGTGGGATTTTTAGAAAAAAATATATTATTTATTTATTTATTATTTCAAATTAAAATTAAAATTAATGCATTAATCATATTAAATTTAAATCACTATTTTGATTTTTTGGGTTTCGGTTTACGACGATATACCGTTTATTCATAGATGATTAAAACTTTAACAGTAATTTACCTTATATGACTTGTGATGACGAAGTTCAGTTTGAAACAATTTTGATTAGTTTATATTCGTCGTATAGAATATGATGTGCATACGTTTAGTATGATTGTGATTTTACGATCTGATTATGACACATGTCTTTGTCTCAAGAGCGATAAACTCGATACAAAAGAAAAACAAGTAAAAGAATATAACGGGCACCAGAAATAGGAATTTGAATACGTCTGATTGATGCTTATGTTTTTCAAGCTCCTACTTATTTAAGATTTTGATATTTGCGTCGTATAAGTACGACCGTGAGAACATAAGAAAATTTTAATCGTTCTAATATAAAACTTCTTGTACGTGTACTATTATCTCACGCGTTTCTCCGACTGGTCTTTTTCTTTCTATAAAGAGTGTACGCGAAATGAACCGAACAACTCGAGCTACATCTTAACTACTTAATTAGTATGGTTCAAACCCCATAACTTCACGATCTTTGATAAATCAAGCCTATCAAGCTATACCAAACAAACCCAAACTCGTAGTAGTCAAATTATAAATAAAAATTTATAAGATTACAGTATAAAACAGATCGATTTTTTTACAAGATTAATAATTAAAAACCCGACGTAATTGAAAACTAGACCAAGAAAAATCAAATAAATATTTTTATAGTACAATTTAAATAAAAAATAATATTTTCAAGAAATTAAATAGAAAATATAGATTTATATAATAGTGTTTTTAAATTATAGAGGAATAATATCATATGCAATTATTTTGGGAAATGAATAAATTTATTATTAGAATATTAGACAACTTGTCTACTGAAAATGACCCAAATTCTCTTTCAATAAACCTCGTCGCCTTAATAATTGATGAAGTTTTATATCATTGTTTTTTTTTCCTTGTTAATTTATGGAAAATCATTATTTAAATATTTACGACGTATTTCCTTGTTAGAAAACGTCGTCGCCTTCCCGTGACTTTCAAAGCTTAACGCTTGACATCGTCATCATGACATGTTATCATGACATGCCTCACATTGTTTAGAATCTTGTCCAGAACAGAAAACTATAGAGTAACTTAGAGATCGTGTACCAAGCGCTTATTGAGTAAGTATTTACCGATAAAGGGGTATCACTTTTACTTACCTTATAAGATAACATTTTCGGTCGTCAAAATGGATTGATGGTAAACGTATCTTACCTGGTAAGTGCTTAACATGTAAGATTCTTTTTCTCTCATTACCAAGTAAGATTTTATGTCCTTGTTATGCATCTTACGAGTTAAGATTTTAAGACTTGTACACTTGTGACATGTGAAACTAGGGTGTGTAGAAAATCGTTCAATCCAATTTAAACGGACTGATCCAAGACCATAATCATGTATTCAATTGTAGTTGGATCGGATCGGATCAGATCGAATCCAAAATTTCAATATCCAAATTGGATCAGTCGGTTCTTAGATGACAATCCAGCATCAAATAAAACTGAACCGATCTAGTCCGATGGCCATCCAATTCCCCATCCAATAATTATCCAACTACTATCCAATAGGCGAAGGATCGTGTGACAAAGAAAGTTATGGTGAGAATTGTAAGAAAAGATCTGAATCATTGATCAATTTTAATCTCATGCTCACCCATGAAATGCACTTTAGAAGGGAATTGATCTGGTGCATCTCGGTGAACCTCATTAGTCTTGACATTTTAATTAAGATTGATCTAAGGGTGCAGATCTCTTCTTATGTTTCTCACCGAGACCCAACCCATATCCAATTAATAACTATATATATAGTTATAAACATGTTATGATATTGTTTTCAGTTGATATTTATATGCATTGCTTTTTGATAACCTAAGAAAATATATGAATAATGGTTGAAATAGTGGATTAATTAGTTGAAAACCGAATCAAAATATTGAATGAATCCAACCCGATCCGATGAATAACCATAAACAATATCCAATATGATTGGATTGGATCAGATGACAAAATTCAACATCTAATAGATTAATCTAATCCGATCCGATGAATAACCAATAATAATATTAAATGAATGGAACAGATCCAATTATCCATTGGAGCGGATTAGATCGAATGACAAATTTCAACATCCGATATATGATTGAATCGAATCAAATCCACCTAAATTCATTGAATTTCAATCGATAAATACCTGTCATATTTTTGTTATTGTTGCGAGGTTGTGATTAAACGAAATTACGAAAAGGACTTTTATGAATATAAAAAATTCGTCATCAAGATTTTATTTATTATTACCTAACCTGTTTTTAAATCATTGTATTTTAAAAATCGGCATTTTTCTTTTCTTAATTTCTTTAAATAATACGAGAAAAAGGTATATCACTCGGCATAAAAAGGCATCAAACACAAATACAACATAAGTGATAATTTATGAAAGAAACGTAATATTTGTTTATGTACACAACATGTGTAAATAGACCGTGAAATTTTAAACAAACAATCGGAAGAAGCATATATCACGGAATATGCGATCCCCCCGAAGTAGAAAATTTACGCTAATGGTTTCTATTATTTAAAGTAATCGGACAGATGTAGATTTAAAACGACGTTTTTTATATTTTGAAACTAATTATTATGAAACACCCAACTTCTTAGAGGTTTTGGACATCATATATAACATTTCCCTTGAGTAAACGGCTTCCTAAACTAACATATTTGTCATTCTGTTGGAAATAGAGATTGCTTTCGAATATGTGCAACCACGAACATTGTTTAATGTCGGAACCAATACATTTAAACAAATATAAAAGTATATACGTAAAAAGATAATAATTGTGCTTAATAATTTACTGGTAAAGTGGTTACGATTACGAACTAATATGAATATGAACTTATTCGTTTAAATTAATACCATCGAGTAACTTCTTGGGATCATACCGGTATTTGACGAAAATCTCAATAAATTTTGTTGTGTTTAGAACTAGTATTTTATTCGTTAAAGAGAATTAATGGAAAAACATGATTACGTTTTTTCCAACAAAGTTAAAATATTTAATCGCATTTAGTTAAAATCTCTTTTTTTTTGTTAACTATGGACGTCTGCGTTAACTTGTGCGCATCTCCATTGATTTTGAGGGCTCTTTAGAATTGTCAATAAAATTTCAATAACATTGCAAGACTCAAATTGACGACTTCTAAGGAAAAATCCTAAAAAACCAAAAAATTTATTGATATTTGAGCTATAACCATATATATATATATATATATATATATATATATATATATAGAGA
>NC_037539.1:2699678-2704979 GCF_001531365.2 Cynara cardunculus var. scolymus
ATGAAACAACTTCATCAAAAAAAGTATTATATGAAACAATTTCACAAGATTAAACAATTTCATGAAAAAATTTCATAAGATTAAACAATGAAATCGACAGATGAAAATGGTTTGCATGGTTTACATAAATGAGAGCGGTTTTTATTTGATCACTCCTCTCTCTCTATATTTATATAAAACATGTGAAGTTGAGAAGTGGAGGAAATGAGAAATGGAAGTATGGCTACTCTTCCATGCCAGTTCAATCTAATTGGACATGCTTCAAAATGCAAAGTTGCCATGCACCACCATCTCTCATATAAATATACATAGACAATATTATGCTTTTGGTCCCTGTATTCTTGTAAGAATCACGACTACATCCCTATAGTTCGATAGTGCAACCCCCCATCCAAGTTGAAATCGAAGCAAACCTCGTAAACTTTTTTTTTGTTAGAAATGAATTCCCAAATTGCATTTTCGTTATAAATTAAGTTGAAATCAAATAAAACAAGCAAACAATCTTGTTAAAAATGAATTCTCAAATCTAAATACCAATCGATCAAAGCAACAAACGAAAATTAAATAGTAGGAAGGAACTGATGGGGATACGAAGCACCGATTGAAGAAACACATGAAAATAAAGCAATACTTTATCAAAACCTAAACGGTACCACAATGGTTGATCGATGATGGTGGTCACCGGAGGGGTAACGAGGAAGGTGATGGAGTTGATGACGGGGTCTAGAGTGTGTGTATATATAATATTAAAATAATATAACATATATTGTTTTTTATTTTTAATAGAAAAATGATAAAAATGAAGGTGAAAAAACCAAAATGTCTCCGAGCTAGCGAAATTTTCTAAACGGAGTAACCACAATGACCATGGTTGTTAAAAATGACAACCACCATGACCAAATCCATAAAATTAACGGAGTATAGAGACTCTAATTGTAACGTTTGACAAAACACAAGGATCAAAAGTGTAATTCACTGTCAATATAATATTAAAAAATTGCTGATTTGTTTAAATGTTTAATTTAGAATTAATTCAATATGGCCAGTGGCCAACTTGCACTACTAATAACTTCATTTTTCTCTTAGAAAATTAAGAAGAAAAACAAAGTTATTTTATATAATAATAATTATTATTATATAATATTTTCATCATTAATTTATCATCAAATTAATATTCATGTATATCTGCAACTGTAATGCAATTATTCCATAAAAAGTTAATAGTAAATTACAAAATTGTCCCTGTGAATTAGAGAAACTCTGATTTTCATTACTTGATTTTAACAATTACATCATAAACCCTGTGGTTTGTATTTCATTTGAGTTTTCGTTCCAAGCCCTAAAATTTGTTACAGGTTGCCGCACAATGGTGTCAAGTCCCCTTACGTGAATGTCATTAGGTTAAATACAACGATATTTTAATTTAAACTGAACACCCAACGTGACGACACACCACAAATGCATCTTCTCAAATGTCAACCGATCTATTCTTCTCTCGTGACAACTTTGTTTTTGATCCCCCTCCTTTCAGCACCGCACCACCTTTTCAACTAACACACTTTTAAGACAAACCATGATAATGTGTTTCAATAAGTTGTTTGACGAACATGTGCATATATTTCATGTTAAAGCTCCAGTGTCTTTTGTTTTAATCGTGGTTATAAATTAATTACAAGTCAATTTTCAGGTTTAATTGGTTGTATACTTTATGGGGAAATATGCCATCGAATTGTATAAATAATAGAAACAGATACAACTAGGAACGAAAACCGTAACCAAATATAAACCATAGAATTAATGGTTTAATGTAAAAGTCGAGTGACAAAAGTCGAACTTCTCTCAAACCACAAGGACAATTTTTGTAATTTACTCAAAAGTTAAATATACACCGTCATTAATAAAATCGAAGATAAGTCGGAATGTCTTTTTATTTTATTATAGTTCGAAAACAGAACTCTTTTACAAATCAAAAATCTATAATTCTAAAAGATCGGTTCAAGAGTATCAACTTCTTACAAACTACCATCTACTTAAATTAAGACGTAATATTTAGATTATTCGTATCAAATACGTAAAATATTTTACATAAATATCGTACATAAAAATATCAAATCTTATATTCATTAATAAAAAAACTTTAAAAAAAATATAAAATAAACCTTTTTTTAGAGTCAAAAGAAGTAATAGATTTCAACATCACCATTTCCCCACACTCCCACCAAATAAAGTTGAAAGAAAAATCCCATAATCCACATGTTCTTCTTCATATTGGAATCAAGTGTGTATTACCAATTATCATTTTATATTATTCTATTTATTATATCATCCTTTTCCCAACTCCAAAAGCACCTTTTTCATAATTTTCAAGATATTATATGGGTTTTTCCCCCCATAATTTATAAAGTTTTTTCTAATTTAAATACAGATAAATTACAAAAAAAAAAAGTAACATTCTTTAACTTAATTCCTATTTTAGGTAACGTGTTTTCAAAACTTCCATTTTGGTATCTAAGATGTAAAATTTTAGACATCCGGGTAACCGGTTGACACATTAACCGGTTAGCATGCTGATGTGGCATCCAACTCAGTATTATTTGCTGACATGGATATCATAATCTAAAATTAGTTTTTATGTACTGTGGTTTATTAGATGAAAGAGTTAATACTTCAACCGGTTACTCGAGTACTTAAATGTTTAAAACTTAACATCTTAGGTACCTAAATAGAAGTCCTAAAAATACGTTACTTAAAATAAAAATAAAGTTAAAATACGTTACTTTTTCATGCAATTTACCCTTTAAATATCTAACATACAATCACTTCAAGAAAATTATAATTCATATAATTTTAGACATTAATGTGATACTTAAAAATTAGTTTTGATTTGATGTATAAAAATAAATAATAAAAATATATTAAATCTATACAGTACTTAAAGAAATCAGTTTGATAATTATATGATGATAGATGATCATAAAGCACGAAGCAAAGTCAAACTTGAAAATTTTAAAATCTCCGCACTTAATAATCGTGTGGAAAGGAGAAAAAAATGTGATTTTTCCCTCTCTTATGTAATTTATAATATTGAATTACCTAAATTCGTCATCTCTTTAAGTAGTAATAATAAATAAAAAGAATTTATACGATTATTTACCCTTTAAAAATATATCTTATTTCATTTTTTTGTGCCTTTTTACGACCACATAATTTTCATAATGCTAAAAGCGAGGTATGATAGGTTATTAAGTGTCACCCCACGCCCTACTCGTTCGAGTCCGTGACCATTGCTAAACCATGTATCTTATGAATTTAAATGAACTAAAATACTAAACTTGTATAATAGAAGTCTTTACATAAAAACTGGAATTGAAATACGTTCAAGTGGTTTATTGTCGGCAAAGTCTGAATATTCAAATCCAAATGAGACATTGGAGCTTACAGAGCATTGGGTCAACTAAACATTGCTTGTAACATATTTGTCTTCTCCTATGATACACACTGCAAGTTGGCTATTGAGCTCAATAATAGTGTTTTCCCTTTAGTAAAACATATATTTTAAAATAATAGAATCACAAATACCGTAATATCTTTCACGTCGAGAATATGGATGTAAAACATGTATTCAATTACATAAAACAAAAATGGATATATTGGAATATCGTTGAAAATATTTTTTTTAAGTATATAATATTTACATATTGCAAAACTTACACACACATACACACACTTCACTTTTGGTGATTTTTGAACTTTTAACCTCTGGTTGGTTCAGTACCATTAGGCAATGGCCCTTTGGTTGCTGAAAATATACATACATACAGTTAAATTGAATTGAGAGCGTTATGTCAATTTGTATGGTGGAACACTGGCCACGTTGATTACTGGTTAGACATAGCTAAGAAGCAATTCATATGCTACATATACTATTTATAACTGAAATTGGGCCATTGTCTATTCTGAATTGAATTGACGTCTTGGATTCTGTTTCCATACATAATATTACAAATATTGGGTTTTCATGTACAAGATACCTTATATATCAAAATATTTTTTGAATGTTAAATAATTCAAAACAAGTAAAACCATGCAATAGTCAGATAACAAATATAAACATGTACTTTGATGCATAAGTCAAATAAGACTCACCGGATAAGGCTTATGAACTGAACTTGAACTAACGTTTACACATATAACATATGTAATAATTAAATGTCTAAATGTACACTTGAACACCAATAGTCACTCATGGTGTAAAAATACATTGACATGAAATTTGTCATGAAGAACTTCGATCTACTTGACTTACCAAGCGACCTTTAAGTCGTTTTCAAATTTTTTTTTACTCTGTTTTCCCCACTTTTCCTTTCTACAGTTTGCGGTGTAGGTTGGAGCTGCTGTCAAACTCGATGGGGCTCAATGACTTACAACTCACTAAACATCTCGCTTGACACTTTTTTCTCGGTGACAAAGTCATGCGACTTCACAAAGTTGCATCCGACGTATCGAAAGTCGACTTGAATAATTCTTAGTTGAATTTGTCATTCTTGACTATTTTTACTTTATTACAATGATTTGATTGCATAAAGATAATCATATATCATCTTCTTATGCCATATAATCAACAAGTGTCATGCTCAAAGTCGAACATTTTCGTATCGATCATTTCCCTGACTTGTAATCAACTTTCAACAAATGACAATTTAACCCTTAAACGTGCACTTCCAAATTTATTATGTAGATAGTCCATCCCTTGAATAAACTAATACATGTAGGCATGCTTTGGGTGTTACCTTTTTAGAATTAGGGTAAAGTTGTAATAATATATTTTAATAAAATGGGAATAAATTATTGGAAGAAAAATGCATGGAAATGAATGATGGAAAGTCAACATCAAACGTGGGGCAACAAAAATAATTCGTAATTTACATCAACACTTTCCAATATGAATATGAATATTGTCGGGTGGCCTCTGAAAATGACTTTATTATTATTTTATATATGTTTTTATCTTATTATTTTTTGTTGTGAAACTAATTATTAAAAAAAACAAATTAAATTATTTATGTTAATCTTGCAAGTAAATATATTTTAACTTGGACAGTTTATTAAAATTAAACTTCAATAAATTTCAGAATATATATATATATATATATATATATATATATATAGGGGCCTAATCAAATGAGAACTAATTAGTTTGTGGTAACTGTGAGAACAATATTAACCACAAATCAATAGATAAATTAGGAAATTTATAATTTTGGCAATTTTGAATTAAAATTTTAATGCAAGGATATTTTT
>NC_037539.1:2706624-2714146 GCF_001531365.2 Cynara cardunculus var. scolymus
TCCTTGCATTAATATTTTAATTCAAAATTGCCAAAATTATAAATTTCCTAATTTATCTATTGATTTGTGGTTAATATTGGTTCTCACAGTTACCACAAACTAATTAGTTCTCATTTGATTAGACCCCTATATATATATATATATATGTGTGTGTGTATGTGTGTGTGTGTGTGTGTGTGTGTGGAGGTTCAAACGAGAACACCTTCATTTTACGAGAACGAGAGAACACCCTTATCACATGTGATAATACACGTGAGGGGACCCTGTGATGTGCGAACTACGTGTTCTACGACTTAGGCCGCGCCAAAGGTTGGCTGCGTCTATGATTTAGCATCACATGTAATGGTCTTAATAGATTATTATATCATATCAACAACACCTTTATCACATGTGAGAGGGCTTAGTGTGTAAGGGCGACTTGGCCCGCAACCAAAGTTGAATCGAAAATCGCCCGCGTCTCTGATTTAATATCACATGTGTATTGTATGTGATGGAATAATAGTATTACATGTGATTGTCTATAGTAAAAATGTGTTCCAACGTTCTCGTAAAATGAATATGTTCTCGTTTAAAACCATATATATATATATATATATATATATATAATATGGGAAATTTTTATAGAAAGTGTTTGATGAATGATAATGGTTTTTGAAGTTAGGATAGTCTACACTTTCTAAAAACATATATGTATTGCCCATTATCAAATGTCCCCCTTTGTCCCTATCAATTTTGACCTATTCTTTTCATTTTGATATTGATATTGCTGACACTGACTTTTTTTTTTCTTCATAATTTATTAATCGGAAACTGTTGAAGTGAAATGGTGTTTCATTTTGAGTCTTGACTCTAAAGATCAAAAGTGTTTGGAGGTTTCAGGTTTAAATCAAATGAGGAATAAAAATTCTTTTGTGACTACGGAGGTTCAAATGCGATGACTCCCGACTACCCGCAAAACGGGTGGTCGTGCTAGGATTTAATATATTAATTAGCATACATTTATTAGATAATGTATTTGTTTCTTATGTATTCGGTTAACAATGTGAACATTTTAGTTGTATTTATTGTTTCATAAACACATAAAAAGAATGTTCACATTGTGAAACAAATATACGTGAAATAAACACATTATGAAATAAACATGTGTTAATCAACACACTAAATCCAAACTGTAGATAAAAAATTCATGTAAAATAACATATGATGTACTGATTCTCAAGGTTATTATAATTTGATGGGTAGTCACCCAACATAATAATATAAAAACTAAGCATGCATTTATTAGAAATCATTTAGACCATGTTGATTAAGCATAGGATTGGGAAATTAAAGCTAATATGTATTACGTGCCAAGTTCTTTTTTTAACTTAATTGTCATGTTTTTACATAACAAGTTTTATAAATCTTGACAAAAACCAGTTATCTTGCTTTTACAAGACTTGGATATTTAAATATGTCATTTTCTATATTATTAAACTACTACCAAACAGTCATATATAGCTGACCGAATAAGTTGTGAATCTTATTAAGTTCATTAAAATGCTGAAAATGTGGGTTAAAATATAAATTTTCATATTTTTCGTATCTTTTAAGCCCTTAAATATGACTATTATGGTCATATTTTCTTTTAATTTGGAGGTGAAATAGAAGTTTTGAAACTTCACTGGACTACTACTTTCACTTTCAGCACATATGGAACCATAAGCGTAATTGGTGCTGTAATTGTCCTACAACTTTTGAAATTGTCTGAAAAGAACGTGGTCAAAAGCGGGGTCTACATCCGCTCCAGTTCATCCGTCTTCTCACTTGTTAAACATTGCCCAACTACCAACTCGGGCCCAAAGTGGGAGCCCTATCCAAATAACATAGATTTAGATGTTTCCTTCTCTACCAGTTGTGATCCGACAAACTTTACTATCAAATTCTTGTTAATATCTGCTAAGTTTCTTACATTTATTGGTTCGAATCAACGTCTAACATATTATTAAGGTTTCCCAACAGCTGTAAAATTAGTTTCCACAATCCTCTCTGATTATCCCAATGTTTTTGTTCATTAAAGTACTTTAACTACTTAACATGGAAATACTTGGTTTTTGTTCATTAGCGCAGTGTTACATTCTTGTGTTAGGTGCATATATGTTTTTGAAAGGTATTTGGATGATTATAGATTGGCCGTTGGCGGACAATGAACCTGATACTGTATTTATTTTAAGCTACTCAGTGTTAAAAGTGGTTTGTAAAATTTCAACACCCTTCCAAACGTTGGCTAAGGATGAACGTACACGGTTCTTCAGATACTCTTACGTGTAAACAGATTTTGTCTCTCAACTTCTATGAATCAAGTCATCCAATCTGAAATATATTTTAGAAAAACTTCAGAAAAATCCAACAAATTATACTATTTTGAATAATTAAGTCCTTAAACTATTTTTTTTAATGAGAAAGCTTAATGGTTTTTTCAGTTTAAGAACTTAATAAATCAAAATAAAAAAATTTAATGATTTTTAATTCCAAAAATAGTTTACAGGCTTAATTATTCAAAATGTGATAGTTGGTTGGGCTTTTTCTAAACTTTTCCCATATATATTTTCCTTAAATTAAGGATAATTTATGAACGTAGTTGATTATGAAATATTAAATTACCCAAGAGGCTTTGGGTGCACTTTTTTCTTTCAAATTAGGGTTTGAAAACACTCCCTCCTGATAAGTATTTATATATATATATTTTTTAATTTGTTCTTAAATAAGTATTCACTTTTAAAATTAAACGTCTACTTTTCTATTATACCCTTAATATAAGATTGAGAGAATCTCTCTCTCTCTCTCTCTCTCTCTATATATATATATATATATAATTAACGGTAATATTGTCATTTGTTAACTAATAAGTGTAAGAATTACATGTCTTTAAAATTATATTCCTTTTTTATTTTAAAATTGAAGGAGCATAATTTAGAAAAATAACGAAACACAGAGTGATGCAGATTACAAGCCCAAAAACATTGCTCCATAATTGTTGGCCCACAGTGGCCCAAACATGACAATTTATGTATTGTTTTCTTTAATTATGTTTCAAAAAATAAACACAGTATTTTACAACAATTTATTATTTAATTAATCGGTTTATATTTATTTTTATTATTACCTTTTCATTTAACAAAATACTGTAAACAACAAACGATATTTTTTCACAATGTATAATAGATAAATAACTGTATAAAACGGAATCCTAAAAATTCTAAATCTGAATAAACAGTGGTCAAACATAAGAATAATCTGTTAAACGATGGAGTTTGATGTATTTGATACGATATTAATCGTGTTGAGGTATGAGTGATTGAATTGCTAATACTTGAGAATTGTTGCTTAATAATGTTTATGAGAAAAAAAGGGTTCTAAAACATTATTTCTAATAATTATTATTTAAAATTAGTAATTTTAGAAATAAATTGATCGACTTAAATAATAAAAATATATCAGACGTTGACGCGGTGCGTGTCTGCCTCATAATCATGCTTCATAGGGTGTTTATGAGACAAAAAAAAGAACCACAATATCAAACACTGGATTTTACATTTGGTTGAAAATTTAGATATCTAGAACCAATACCCATAAGGCTCGTATATATGGTGTCTGACATATCAACAACTGAAAAGTGCTTTCGAGTGGCGTAGACACATAAATTGGCCGCCGAATAAGTAAACATAATATGGTTTCATATATGTCTTCAACGTCGGTTATCATTTTTTTTATAATATTTTATTTACAAATTAACTTACATTTTTCTACCATCTTTTTTTCGTAACTTACTAGATATGGATTTTGGAGACATTTCCCCGAGCCAACATTTTTTTCGTTACAGTCCGCTAATTCCGATGGCTATTGGATTTTGGAGACATTTCCCCGAGCCAATATCTTTTTTGGTAGTTCTTAATATCTCCCTCGCATCATCGGACATTTTCAATGGTAGTTGACTTTTCCACCATTCTTTTCCCATCCTCTCCCACTCCTCGACCGTCCTTGGACGTTTAAATTAGAATTAAAAGAACTTCCGTCCATTGTTATAGAGAAAATAGGAAAATATAGCAAATAATAAGTCTTTTAACGTCAACCCATTAAATACAGACATATAAAGAATAACACTATGACATAGTTGGTCCCTGGAATTATACTAATTTACACCAAGTCCATGACAAACTTTATGACCCAATTTGACAACATAATGACAGCTAAAGAGCAGGGGGAAACAGTAGATTGGTAGGGGTTATAGGTCAGAGTTTCAGGACGAATCTTGTAAGTTTTAATGACGAATATTGTCAGACACGATTTAACAAGTTCATAACAAATTTATGACCATATTTGACAACACAATAACAGCTAAAGGATATATTGATTCAAAATATTATATTTTCATCCAAAAGCCAAAACACATCTCAATAGAAAAAAGGGTTGGGAATGGAACACATGTATACCAAACTAATTTATTGTATTTATTTATATGTTCATATATTTTCGGTGTCAGCAAATAAAAACTTGACATAGTAGTTGTAACAACTTGTCTCACATAGAAGAAAATAGAATTTGTGAGGGACTGCTTACCAAATACTTACCCGGTAAGTGCTTACTATTAAAATTTAACTACTATTTACTTATCGGGTAAGATTTTAGTCCACTAAAACGACATTGCATGTAATAATTTACACTGTAAGCGCTTACTATGGCAAGAGTCGTCGCTATCACTTATTGGGTAAGACTCTTGGTCCTTGTCTCGCTCTTCTCGGGTAAGATTCTTGGTCCATACCATATTCATCCGGTGAGGTAATTTGACTTGGTAAGCGCTTACCCAGATAAGCGTTTGGTAAACGACCATTGAGTTTCTTTTAATTTTTTTTATTAACTTGAATATTCAAGCCATTATGCGAGCCGACTAATCCTATGGCGACCACCTGCTTTGCAGATAGCCTGAAATCACCGCATTTGAACCTCCGTGGCCACAAGGGGATTTATATTCCTCTTTGGATTTGAACCTGGGACCTCCTGGTACTTTTGACTTTTAGAACCAAACTCAAACCAATCAGACACCACCCTTGTGGTTATAAATCTTAAGTTATAGGCTATCAATAACTTTTATCATTGTTTTAAGTTGAATCCAAAATTATGAGATCAATTTGTTGTTCTGAACATTTTAATGTCATTGTATGAGTTATGTAAAATATAGATTAAAAAGGTTACCTTTGAATTTTAATGATTTATGATCCAAAAATTACTGTGAAATAGATAATCAAAAGGTTTGAGGGTTACTTTTATTTAAAACAAAAATAAATACAATTTTTTTTTATAAATCTAACGAAATTATATCAAAAAATTATGACAATAAAGAGGATTTAATAATCGAATTCTCATTTTAACCATTGTTTAGATTCAAAAATATTATACGAATGGGTTTTCTTTTTTTGCAAATTTACGTCTATATTTTTTTTTAATTTAAAATGAAGTTTAAATAAATTCGTAAAATATTTACATAAATTCTAATTAAAATAAAAATTAAATTCAAAAGGTAGCTAAATTGAATTTAGATGAAAATTTGACCATTTTGATCAATTTTGACTGTGATATATATCTTTATACACATAATAGTCTTAAATATTAAAAACAATTAAGTATAAAATTAAAATTATATATTATTTTTTTAAAATAAAATAAAATATAATTATATTGTTATTATTTTTGAAAATAAAATGAAATCATATTATAAAAATAGAAATAAAGGGCCGGGGGAACAAGAGGCATCAAATTGCCACCGAAAATCAAAGAAACTGACCCAAAACCAGGGGTGGGACCTACCCTTTTTTAACTCGTTTTCACACTACATTTAAAATTTTGTTTTAGGAAAATATAATATAATTTAAAGAATAAATTATTCGCTAGGCCGTCTATTTCGGTATATTTTTGTTTTTGGTCAGGGTCAGAGAGCAGGTCGGATGTACATCAAGATTAGAGGTGATCATTTACAGGTCTAGACTGAGCTTCGGTTGGATCTAACTTGTTTTTTTTGTCCAACGAATCTAATATTATAAACTCAAACCTTTTTTTTTGCTTGATAACTTGTCATTACCCATCTTATAAATTTATAAACTTGATCCTACAAAAAATAGGATTTAATTTGTTTAGTGTATAATAATAGTTCAAAAAAATTAATATTTAATATAACTCAAAAATAATTTAGTATTGTAATTAGAGGCTATAGATGTATTAGATTAATTATATTGAAGAAGAAAATATGTATATAATTAATTGATTCTGTATTTTATAGTATTACTTATTGTTTGTCTAATTTTTTTTTTATCTAATATTAAAGTCTAAAACTACTTGCCCAAAAACCTTGATATATTCTTTTATCATTCATCTCATACTATTTTGATTATTCTATCTACATGAATTATTTGTTGACTCGTTATTACCTAATATTGAGTGTATGAATATTAAGTACTATTTTATCTCGGTAATAATAAAATCTCAAGTTATAACCAACATAGGTTTTTTATTCTAATATTGATGGTACTGAAAATGTTTGTTTTAACCCTAAAAGTTTAAAACGATGATGAATTAACATGAGCTGAGATGAAAATCAACTGATTCATATTGATTTACATGGAGTTTTACTCTGAATAGTCAACATTATGACCCCAAATATGTCAATCTATATATTGAAGATATATTATAGGATGTTTTTTTAAGGAAGAACGATCGACGATACTATGTAAAAATGATATCATAGATAATATTAATTTATTGATTGATTCTGCATATATGAACACTCAGAAAAACGAATTTTTATGAATTATTAGATTTTTTCAATTCAATGTTATTTTTTATGAAATAAACAATATTAGATACTTCTCATACATATCGAGGACCCTTTTTATATATTGTGCATAAAACCTATAAAATATTAGGAACAAACATATTTATGGTCCTTAAAGTTCATCACATATAATCAATGGTTTTAATTTTGTATTTCGTATGATAGATTAATGTCTTGACACTACTAAAAACCCCAGTTTCACCTACAGATTTGTCTGATGGATTTTCTTGTGCAAAATTTCCGATGGATCCTAAAAAAATCAACTTTTGTTGACTTCCGCCACAAATCTACCAGTGACTTTTTTTTAGAGAATAAAAATTTATTTCAATTAAGTTTCCGACGGATAATTTATTTATTTACTAGAAGCGTACTCGCGCAATACAGCGAGATACATCGTGGTTTTAATATTTCATTTTATTCTTTATCTCAGTCGATATTATAATATGACTTTATGTGATTTTGAGAAAGCGATGATGTTTTTATTTTTGAATAAAATATATTTTTTGAAGATATCATAAAAATTTGACAAAAATATATCGATATTAGTATCAAATTAACTATTTGAAATTCCTCATTTTTTGTGTAATTTTTTAATTCAATTTTTTTATAATTTAAGTTATGTACAATAACGAAGTAATTTATATTTGGTTTAATAAT
>NC_037539.1:2716731-2719291 GCF_001531365.2 Cynara cardunculus var. scolymus
TAAAGGTGGAATTTGGCCGATAACACGCCATATGTAAGACATAGTGTTGCGTCTTGCTAAAAAGGCCATTGTCGGTTTCATTTGTAAAAATGTATTGTATCAAATTGATACAACTGAATTTCCCTCCGATCAAGCCGTGTTGATTTTTCATTGAGTTAAACCCCGACTTTGATGACTTTTTTTATTGACCTTAAAGGTGCACATGTTTAGAAAAATTATTCAGTGTCATAAACCGCACCGCAAAATACGGTTTGATAAAAATGAAAACTGCAAATTGTACTGTACATTACAATAATGAATGATACGGTGTGAACAATTTATACAGTTTGACGGTTCAAATAAACAACTGTAGAGAGGGGAAATCAGAAAGAAGCAAAAGTATAGGGACCAACGGTATAATTTATAATATTGAATTTAATTAAATAAATATTTTGATTAAATGTTAATAGTTAAAGGAAATTAAAATTATTAAAAAGAAAATGTTGATTTTGAAATTAGGAAGAAAAAAAAAAAGCGATAATAATTAATAGGAAAACAGAAAAGTCCAGTTGGATCGGTGGGCTTCCTCCATCTTCCATATAAAAGACGACACAGACGCGTAAATGGCAACCAACAAACAAACCCTAACCCTAATTCACCCTCCGCCATTCCCCTTTCTTCCTTGACAGGTTTCTCTCAACTCATCCCTGAGAAATTCCAATTGTGAATGGTGGAAATCTTGATTCTTTGGTGGATGATCTTCCCCCTTCCCTCGAGGGGGATCTCTTCTCTTTCCACCGCTTTCGCCTTTGGATCTTGCAAGGAAGGCTGGTATTACCGCTGCATCGGCGTCGATCCGTGAAATCGGAATCTCTTTTCCTCAACGCCACCGTCTAATCTAATCGCTCTCCTCCGATCATCCTCACCTGTTTTACGATTCAATTCCATTCGCTTCATTGTTTTGTTCTTTCGTTTCCCCGTTTCAAGGATAAAAAGAGGAAAATTCGTATTTGTTTCTTCGAACAAGGATGTTGCTCATGAAGCATAAGAAGAATCAGGCCGGGAAAGCCTCCGGCAACCGTTTATTGATCAGCGTTACCGTTATCGGTAGCGCCGGTCCGATCCGTTTTGTTGTTAACGAGGAGGAGGTGGTGGCTGCCGTCATCGATACCTCTCTAAAATCCTACGCTCGCGAAGGGCGTCTCCCAATCCTTGGCTCCAATAGTAAAGATTTCGTTCTATATTGCCCCACCACCGGAACGGAAGGTAAACCTTGAGTAATTCAATTCAATATGATAATCGTTTGGATGTGGAATTGAAATTGATTATGATAACAGCTCTGAGTCCATGGGAGACGATTGGATCGGTTGGAACGAGGAATTTCATGCTGTGCAAGAAACCTGAGAAGGTGGTGGAGGGTGGCGATGGTGTCGGAATAACAAGGAAAGGCTCCGGCAGCTGGAAGGCGTGGTTCAATAAATCACTGAATCTGAAAGTTTCTTCTCATTGATTCCTGATGAGATGAATATAATAAGCACTGATTCGTTGTTAGTTTTGTTTAGTGATGAATTTCTGGTGAGGGTTTTGTTTGTTTTTCAAATGAATTGTCAATTTCCAAATCTACTCCAATAATTTATTAATTATTCGATTGTGTTGCATTAAAGGACACGATGTCGTACTCTTCTACGATATTTGCGTCATCATACGTTATAGATTTTATCCAACCAAGTTTATTTTTTTATTTGTCGATTTCATTGTTTAATCTCAATAAAATTGTTTTTTGAAATGAATTTGTTTCATATATGATTATGAAATTGTTTTATATCATAATTATTAAACTTTAATGAAATTGTTTGTATTTCTTTAAAAGTAATATAATGAAAATGATTAATTAATCTCTTATAATTACAAAAAAAAAAAAAAAAGAACAAAATGAAAAATTAATCTCTTATAATTAAAAAAATGAACAAAATGATTAATTAATCTCTTAAAATTATGAATGGTTGAATGAGATTTGTATAATTTATATAAATAATGTGTTTGCAAAGTAAACCTCTTATATCAAGTCTTAAATAAGATCGGTGAAAAATTATGATTGGTTGAATGAGTTTTGTACGGTTTATACAAATAACATGGTTTGTAAAGTAAATCTTCTATAGCAAGTCTTAAATAAGATCGGTTAATTCTTTTGAAATCCAATATCTAAAATACTTCGTTTTAAAAGAATCAACAAAATTAAATACTAATATATGTATGCTAGAATGATACTTACGCAATGCAATGAGATACATCGAGATAATGTTTCATTTTATTTTTTGTCTCTGTCGATATAATACGGTTTTATGTTTTTCTAAGAAAACGATAATGTTTATATTCATAAAAATTTGAAAAAATATATATTGATATTAGTATTAATTAACTATTTAAAAATTATCGTCTTTTATGTAATTTTTTTAATTCAGTTTTTTATTATAATTTAATTTAGATTTAATAACAAATAATTTGAGTTGCTCGGAGAATGAACTCCGGAAAGGTCGAATAAAAATGAATAGAATATGATAATTTATTTTTAGTTTAATAA
>NC_037539.1:2719486-2737628 GCF_001531365.2 Cynara cardunculus var. scolymus
ATATATATATATATATATAATATAATTTTTTTAGTATCATTCAAACCGATCATACTATAAAATGATTGTTTTGTTTTTTATGTGTTTAAAATAAAAATATTTTGTT
Source organism: Cynara cardunculus var. scolymus (assembly GCF_001531365.2). NCBI lineage: Eukaryota > Viridiplantae > Streptophyta > Magnoliopsida > Asterales > Asteraceae > Cynara > Cynara cardunculus. The sequence goes on from NC_037539.1 coordinate 2,719,593, forward strand.
TTATAATATTGAACATGTCACCAATTAATTAATGTGTGCATCTTGACCCATTTTAAGTTGGCTTTGGTTTTATCCAAAGTTTGATGAGAATGTGAACATGCCAACATATTCTTACCAACCGCAACATATTATTAAATGCAAAATACTACTTTCTAATTACCTGTGTCATACTGGTTAAGTATTGGGAGTATGTACTCAGATTCGAATCTAGATGCTGCTAAAAACCTGATGACTATGAAAGTTCACCTACAATGACTTCAAACAATTTATGGTCGTCTTGAGAATTATTCGATGCACATAAGCTGGTCTAAAAACCTACAGTTACCCAAAAAAAGTACGTCATTCCCAAATCTATTGAGAGCATCTCTAAAATAATTAAATGAGGTGAATTCTAATCATATGTTGGGTTCTAGTGAAAGTGAAAATCTTGGTGAGAAAGGTAAGAAGAGATCTTCAGCTTGGATCAATTTGAATTAAACAGTTCCAGTAAATCAACACTAATAAAATGCACCAGATCAATTCTTTTCTAAAACGCAATTCATGGATTGGTTTGAGATTAAAAGAAAATACCTTTTGACACTTCTCATATTAAGTTATATTCTCACACGATCGTTTGTTTTCTAATCACACCCCTTCTATGGAGGGCTGTGAGTGTGATTAGGGAAGTGGAGGTTGGCAATGTTTCGAAGGTCAAAATCAGGGCAACGAACGTTGTATCACAAACCTACAAATTTATTTATGAATGACAGCAAAATAACATCCATTATTTTTCCAATCACCAAATATTCACCTACTTTACCAAACAAAAATAATATTATGCGTCAACTGTGTTCTAACTGCTAAATGTTTTTGTACCTAATTGTTACTTATTTGATGTCTAAAGACTAAATATGCCTAATTATCAGTTGTATGGTAAATAATTATTAATTCTACTATTTTTCGTTAAAAGGAAAAAATTAAACATTTGGAATCAATATTGGTTAGAGTATAATATGAAAATTTGGATCCGTCACCCTCACAGTTTCAACCTTATTAATATTGCTTCTATTCAATAAACAAGTTTCATCTCATTAAAATAACACGTCTTCTAATGTTTCGTGCTCTTTTTTTATCTTAGCAAGAGTCGTGCCGGTATGATTACGCTACGACCCATTTTTAAGTATTGAATCGCTTGCCTATAAAATTTACGCTACAAACATCGTTTCCTCTAAAAACCCGTTATTTAAATATATAACATTTCATCCGTTTTAAAATAGATGTCAATAATGAAAAGACATAATTTTAAACATGTATAATTATTACATTTTTACTTAATTAAATTACATTTTTACCCTTAATAATATATGAAGAAATTAATTTTCCTATCTCACAATTAAAAGTAAAATTAAAATTAAAAAGCATGTATTTTAATTTTGAGAATGACACTTATTTTAATTTAAATAAAAACAAAATATGTAGGATTATTTTAAGACGAGAATACATGTATTACCTTCTAGAAATCACCCAAAAATATTTAACAATTAGTAATTTTTTTTTACATTTATAAAACTATTTTAAAGTTTAATAACTGTTTTTGATAAGAAAATTATTTAAAGAAATAACCGTTGACAGAATAAGAATCACACAGCTCGGAAATCGAAATATTATCAAGTCTAAAAATAATTTATAATTTATTGACTATTTTTATAAATTCTAATATAATATTCCTTAAATTCTGACTTCTGAAAAATACCTTATACTTTTAATATAACTATAAGAATATTCGTGCAAAATAATGAGATAAATATTGATTTTAATGTTTGGTTGTTATTTTTTATTCTGTTGATATAATATGATTTTATATGGTTTATGTTTTCATGTATTAACTTAACTATTTAATAGTTTTCTTTTTTTTATGTAACTTCTTTAATTCATTTTTTTATTATAATTTAATTTAGATTTAATAACAAAATACTTTATTTTTGATTTAATAGTATAATTTGTTATAAAAATAGTGATTAAACATTATGTTAGAACTCAATGATGATCTTAATTATATTTTAAATTTTTTATATTTAAAATAAATGTTTATCGTGTATTTGATTATGTTTATCTGTATTTAGTTATACGAATTTAAAAATGGAACTTTATTAAGTTGTTCTTATGTAAAATTATTTGTAATCTTGAATTTTAAGTAATATGTATTGATAAACAGTACTTCATGCATAAGAAATAAATTTTAAGAGTTTTTGTCAAATGCTTTATAATATAATATAGATATACCCTCATCCAAAGGTTATTTTAAGAAATGGTTAATATTTGAGAAGTAAAAATGAACATAATCTTTCATACGATCAATATCAAATTTGATTGGTTAAGAATTTTGGCTTTAATTGTTCAAAATTTTACAGTTTTGCCCAGTCAAAAATTATGGCTATATGAAAAATAAAAGGGTAATTCCTACAAATAGGGGGCAAACAAATTCATATTTGAACCCGTATAATTTGCAAATGAAGTATTTTAACTGATTCACATACGAGCAATTTAGCATATTCATATATAGATGTTTGTGATTAATATATAAACTCGTTTGAAGTCTATTATTAAAAGTTACAAAACTACTGTATATCTTTTGCATACCCATATAAGTAATTATATGATATTTTACACTGAAAACTACAAATATTAACCACATGAATGATTAAAGTATCTTTTTTATTTATCTGAAAAAAGCTGGCTCTTACGAATTGTACGGCACAACTATTAAATACTTTATGATAATTACAAAGATTTTATGAAATATTCCCCCATTATGCGGTCACACTCTATATTTTTCAATGCTTTTTTCCCATCATAACAAATTTGTATTATAATTATATAAAATAATAATTACATTCTCATATAATTTATAATCTAACAAAAATATTTAAAATTAATTTTAGATTTGGTTCTTATGATTTGATGATTTTTGTGAAAATGGTCTCTGAACTTTATTTATTATATATTAATACTTGTTATATGCCGTTTTATAACGAATTAATCATTCCCTTTAATGGCATCCAATTACTCTGTTAACCTTGAAGGTATTTTTATTCGAAAACGAAATATAAACAAATATATATATATATATATATATATATATGTGTGTGTATACATATACATAAAATTCATCTTTTCATGATTTTTATATTTGAATTAATAAATTTTGTTTTCAATTGTAATTTAAATTTAACAATATAAATGTAAATTTTTTGAGATATTTGAGAACTTCTACCTTAAGTTTATATATGTACATATGAAAAAAAAATATTAACGTAAATATCAAATTAATGAGAAAAATATGATTTTCTTTTTAATATAATTTATTTGCTTGATTTTTCTGATATTTCGTTTTTCGAATAAAAAAGGGGTTCATGTTATTTTAATTTAAAAATATTGTTATAAACGTCCAATTAATCATATCCGTAAGTAATATATATTTTTTGAAAAAAATATTATATATTTAAAACTGGAATTAAAGTATAATGAATAATTAATGTAATAAAATTGAAGTGTAAAAAAATTAATTTTTATTTTATTTTTTAGACTTAATTACGGATTTGATCTTTCTAGTTTGTTTGGTTTTTAAGAAATTGGTCTCTCGAATAAAGACAAAAGAAAGAAAAAGGACGAAAATGCCCTCAAGGTTAACGGAGTTACTGGATGGCCGTTTAGAGGGAGGGACTAATTCTTTACGAAACGACATACAACAAGTCCTAATCTGTAATAAATGAAGTTTCGGTACCAAATCCTGGATTAACTTAAATATTTATTTCTTAACCCGGCAAGGGCAACTAGGGGTGGTGTAAAATCCAAAAATTCTAACTCGAACTGAAAATAAGGTGTTTATGCAAAACCCAAGAACCTCAAAATCCGAAAATCCAAAACCCAACTTCTGGGGGATATTTGGGTTTGATCTTTGGCCACCGAATCCTTCAAAAACCCGAAACGTATATACATATATATTTTAAATATTATATAAATATATTTATTTAACTAATTATCTATTTGAAAATCTTATTTTCTAACCGGTGTTTTCTAATTTCGGAACTTACTGTCAATTTCATCAATTATAACTCAACCCGAAACCCGACCAATCTGAAGCTGAAGCAATCCGAAATCTTAAACCTAAAATTTGGTCTTGGTTTTCTATATCCGAAATTCGATCCGATTTTTGGTTTGCCCACCTGAATCCGCTCGATGCACGCCTCTACGGGCGACTATAGTAGGGTTTTTAATTGGATTGGAAACATTGAACAACCAAACCTAATGTTTGCGGTTTGAAAAATCTCAATCCATCCCCATCGAAGCCAAAGTTCAACCTAACCTAACCTGAACCATACAGATTGGTCAATAATATTCTCATAATCTTGAATATGTTGTTTTTCTACTTATAATTCCTTTTACATCGCCAATCATTTGATACAGCTTATCCAAACTTCTTAAATCTTAGATATATCACATTCAACTATTTTTCTTAATTTGCAAATATATGTTTATATTTACTAAACATATATACAATGAGTTATATAGAGATGAAGAAGAGAATGACAATATATGTATATGAAGATGGTACATGATTGTGTAATTATTTAATATACATATCAAAATGGACTTAACAATCAAATTAAATTCAATAAATAAAAGGATAATGATTACATCGGGTTTGGTTGAGTTCAAAATGATCGTAACCCAATTTCAATCAAATACCTACGGTTTGAAAATTTATAACTCGACTACACATCGGGTTGTTTCAAATTTTATTATTTTACGTTAAGTTGTTTGATTAATCGGGTTGATCGAGTTATGAGCATCCCTAAGACTATAGTTTCTTATAAAAACCATTGTAGAAGAAAACCATTCTTTAATAGTGAGCCAGACTCAAAACCAAAATGAAGTAACGGACCACCGGGCATAGTCGTGTCGAGCCAAACTGTTACCCACCTCGAGGACTTAAAAACCCCAATGAGCTCTTAAAGCATTCACAACGTAATAAGAAAAATAGATAGTCAAAAAGTCGTCAAATCGTAGGCCATTAAATGACGAAATATCGGTCAAATTACGTGGTTATAAAAAAATGACATTTTTCAGATATAATATCAGATTTTTGTCCCCCATATAAGATACAAATAATTTTGTTCGTATCAACAATTATTATAAAATATTAACATTCAGTGATTATAAAAAATATAATTTTTATAAGAAATATAAAAATATTTATTGGTTAATTTATGTATTTAAAAAATAGTAGTAAAAATTATAAATCTTCACGTAATTTCATATTGTGTTAAAGGTAGTCATGGTAGATTGTGTTTACGGGTTACGAGTTGTGAGAGTAGAATTGTTTGATTTTATAGAGTAAAACCATGGCATTTGGTTTTAAAACAATTAAAAAACCAGTCAAAATTGTCCACTGTTTATTAAAAACACCCTTAATTATCAAATCGGTTTATACACTAAAAGACGAAATAGCATTCAAGCCTGATGGTTGGATCGCCCCCGGGAGAAGATCCAAGGTTAGGTGGGGGCGATCCCACTTCTCATACCAAACAATGTTTTGTCACCTAAATCAGATACATGTGGGACCACAAATTAATTTAAAATTATATTTTGTACTTTTTTGGTCAAAGAAGGTGTGGATCGCCTCCCATGATCAAACATGCCTTCCCGGGAGGATCCTATTGGTCATTTTGGTAAAACCTGGAAAAATAACCATTTTGTTAAAATATGAAGTGTATTTTGACTATTTTGGTGAAGTTCCCTTGTATTAATTATTTTTTAATTATTATTAAATATATTTATTTATCAAAACAAAAATATAACAATCCTAATATTATAAATTAAATTTTATTTTCCTTTTTAAAAAATTGTTTTAAGTTAGGATTTTCTTTTAAATGACATGTAAGCTATCCCATGTATAACAAGTTATCTTATGTGGCTTCCATGTCATTTTAAATTTGACACGTCAACAAGGAAAAACCTGTTCGAAAGATTACAGGTTACCCAATGCTATAACGGATAAATTTTTGAAAGTATGATGTCTAATAAAAAATATTTTGAAAGTATATTGTTGTAATAAGAAAAACTGAAAGCAGAATGCTATAATAAGGAAATTTATAAAAGTAACTTGTTATTTCGCCCATTTTACCTTATATTTTAATTATTAAATTATTTATATATTGTCAAACAGATTATGGAAGACAAAAGCCCATCTTCTTCTACATATAATTTAATGGGCCAAAATGGATTGCTCCATTGTTAGTGTGTCAGACTGTCAGTTACTGAAAGCCCATATTCGTAGCCCAATGGGCCACAGTTTTGACATGATTTTTTTATGAACCTGGATATTCAACCCGTTATGCGAGCCGACTAATCCTAACGCAACCAACTGATCCTAACGCAACCAACTATTTTGCAGATAGACTGGAGTCACCGCATTTAAACCTCTATGACCACAAGGGGAGTTTTATTCCTCATTGGATTTGAACCTGAGACCTCCATGTACTTTTGACCTTTGGAGGCAAACTCAAACTAATCAGACATCACCCTTGTACTTTTGACATGATTTGCGTCTCACATGAATTCTACATGGTTTAAAATTATAATTTTAACTAATGTTTTTAGTATATATTAACTTTTTAAAATCAACTTATGTATTTCCTTTGTATTGATTCTGAATAAGAACCTGAAAACGACATTATCTTATGTATATCTAGAAGTCTTAATAAAAATCGTAAAAACAACACACACACACACATATACATAGGATGTTTCAAATGCAATCATCACATTTGTATAACCAACGCAACTCAATCAATTGAGATATTTATGAAAATGATGATAGTTCATTTATTATGATTTGAATATTCATAGAAGATCACTAGGGTTCATCAATTATGATCAATACTTTATATTAGAAAACAATCTAAACTTTTATAAAATTACATATTCATCAAACTAAATAAAAGGTTGAGATTGAGTTTATTGGTTGTACAAATATAAAGGATACCATAATAACTCACCCCCTCCTCTCTCTCTCTCTCTCTCTCTCTCTATATATATATATATATATATATATATATATATAGTTTGTTTCAAATACAACCTATTGCATTTGTACAACCAATGCAACCCAATAAATTAAAATATTTATGAAAATGACGAGAGTTCATTTATTATGATTTAAATATTTATGGAATATGAATACGGTTCATTAATTATGATTAATACTTTATAATAGGAAATAATCAAAACTTCTATAAATTACATATTCATCAAATTAAATGGACAGTTGAGATTGAGTTGTATTGATTGTACAAATGTAAGAGGTTCTATAATAACCCCCCCTCTCTCTCTCTCTCTCTCTATATATATATATATATATATATATATATATTGTTAAATATTTTCTGGTGAAATCAAAAATGGTGTCTCAACCTCACATATACTATGGATGGAGGAAGGGGTTTGACATGGTCTCCTTATTTATCTATCAACCATTTTATGTGAACCTTTCTATTTTCATTTATCAATAAACAAAAAACCAGAATTAACTAACCTTTTCTCACTTTTGTTCAACGTATTTAAGGTATTAAGACTAAAATTACAGAGATCGAATGGAAGGGGTGATGGGCATTTTGAGGCTAAGAGTGAAGAGAGGGACAAATCTGGCTATACGTGATAGAACCCGTGGCACCAGTGATCCGTACGTGGTCGCAACCTTGGATCATCAGGTCCATCTTTAATCTATTTCTGTAAAAATTATGATGTTTATATGTCTATAATTTAACACATTTCAAATTAATTTGCATTTAAACGCAGAAAACAAAGACTAAAATAGTGAGGGACAACTGCAATCCTGTGTGGGAAGATGATCTGACGCTTACCATCAAGGACCCCAAGGTTCCAATTAAACTTGTAAGTATTGCTGCAATTTGGCTTCTACATCTATAATTATGGGAATAAGTAACGCCTATGTGTGTTGTCTTTCAGACGGTGTACGATAAAGACACATTTAGCGAAGACGATAACATGGGGGTAACAAGTGTTGATGTAAATCCATACTTTGAGTGCCTGCAAATGGGCTCGAACTTGCACCATCTCCCGGTTGGTACTAAACTTGAGACTGTTCAACCCAACGAGCATAACCGCCTTGTAGAGGAGAGCCATATCATTTGGAATAACAAGGCAATCACACAAGATATGGTTCTTCGATTGACCGACGTGGAAAGTGGTGAAATTGAGGTGCAAATAGAGATAACTCCTATTGAGAATCACCGTTTAAGCATTTTCAAGACCTGATTGAACTACAATGGTCTAATTCAAGTGGCTGGATCTGCATCTATAAAAGTTTTGGTTGTCATGTAGATTTATATATAGTGAAATTGTAGAGATATAAGATTACGGTTCTTAGTACGGAGAATTTAGTAAAACGAAACTAAAGTACGATGCATCCTCTTGTTTTGTTCCATGCTTATTTTGATATCATAGCATAATGTGCAAAGCATAAAATTAGAAGATCGTTTAAAATTGATTTATATATTCATGGGAGGAAGCAAGCATACATGTTCCCAATCAAGTAGGCATAACTATGACTGGTTTATTCTTGAGGTTGCTTTATTTGTTTAATGGGGTAGATGCAGACAGTGAAGCTGTATATGCATCTAAATACTAGTGTGATGGGCATCAATTTCCATGATAAGTTCCATTATGTAGTCCATGAAAACAGTTGGATAAGGAACACTTGCATTCAACTTCTCAAACTCAAACGTCCAAGTAGCCAACTGTCGACCATCTGCATGGGGTTCGACATGAAATATGTTGGTGAAGGACTTGTACAAGTCTTCCACAAGATCTCCTTCAATAACCTTCATCACTATCTTGTGGTTTGTCTCGTCAACTTCTTCAATTATCTCCTTAAGAGTGTTCTTTTTACCATCTTTTTGAATTTCCATGCAAATTGAAAGAAAAAAGGTTCTTGTTCATAAACTTGAATCCTACAGTTATGGAGAGCTGAAGAAGCTATATATGCAAATGGAACAACAATAAGAAGGGTTAAGTTACATACCATGGGTATAGTTCCAAGAGATGACGGACCCAACAGCTCCTAGTTGACCATCAAGGATATCACACCCATGAACCTTAGCTGGGGTAATGGAAGCAAGATCATTTGGTCTGTGCCTAAGAAGATCATGGAATATATCTCCATGTGAACTGATCTCTATCTGCATCATCAACTTTCCGATTAGAGCCATCAGAGGTTTTTAACAGATTCTAAAACAGCTTAATTTGAATGTTCAATTACACACGTAACTTTGGCCTTATATAGACATAACCCACTGAACCCAACCCCCTCCCAATTTCCACAAGTCTTCAATATGAACAACAACATCTTCAATCAACAAGTTTGATATTCTATAACATCTTTCAAATCCAATTAGGAATAAAAATCTCCTTGTGGTCACGAAGATTCAAATACGGTGACTCTGAGCTATCTACAAAACAAGTGGTCATTAGTCGGCTCGCATAGCGGGTTTGATATCTAGGTTAATAATTTATTTTTTAATAAATATTTGATATTTGATTATTGACATCAATTTAAATGTTTATTTTATTTTTATTATTATTATTATTATTATTATTATTATTATTATTATTATTATTATTATTATTATTATTATTATTTATATTCAACACATCGATCTATAAGTTCGTTTTCAAGTTTAGCCATGCGTGTTATTAATACCCATTAATAATCACTAATTAATAACACCACTTTTTCTGAAAGAAAATAAAATAAAATTCAACGTGAATTAATATTTTTGAGTAAACTACAGCAATTGCCCCCATGTTTTCTTTCCACTTCAGTTATTGCCATTATTGAGAAAAATTACACCAACACCCCCAACTTATTCATATATTTTCATGGATGGTACTTGATCCTAACGTTCGTCCCAAAATGTAACGGGCGGTGGCCCATGCATGAAGTCGGACTTATAAAACTTTCATACGTTAACATCATTTGATTATAAGAAATAAATTTTAATTTTTTTACAAAAAACATTATATAGTTGAAATTATAATTTATTTTTGAACAAAATGCATCAAAATATAAGAAGGTTTGTTGAACGATTTTTTTTCCTCGATCAATAGAAAAAAGTTCTAAATTTTCTATTTTATATCCCATTTTGATCAATAACATGATGGTCGAGTAAAATTTTATGATGTACAACAAATCATCAAGTTTTATTTTAAAATCGAAATGAAAATTAAAGGTTTCTTTGGGACTCTCTCCCTCTATTAAACATGGAAAAATGTCTTTCCCCTTCGACGATCCCTCTTCAATGAAATTACCGTATATACTGGTAGGGCCGTCTTTTAACATGTTATTAGTATATGATTTTGAACAGAACCCCTAAAAATTTGGGGATTAATTTTACATTGTTTAGAGTCTTCTCATTTACGAACGTAAAACTATAGTCCACCTCAGTTCCTTTCTAATTTTATCAATAATACGGCTTATCACCGGCTCTCTTTGTATATATGTGTCTGTGTTATCCTTTGCAATAAATTCAAAAATTTTAAATGTAAGAGGAGCTTCAAAAGATTAAACAAGGGTCATGGGTGATGAAAGTTTCACAAACTTAACCATAAGGGTGGTGCCTGATTGGTTTGAGCTTGGCTCCAAAGATCAAAAGTACGTGGAGGTCTCATGTTCAAATCCAAGGAGAAATAAAAATCCCCTTGTGGCTACAGAAGTTCAAATGCAATGACTTCGGGCTATCTGCAAAGCAAAGCAGGTGGTCCCCCTGGAATTAGTTAGCTTGCATAACGAGTTGGATATCCAGGATAATAAAAAAAAAGTTTCACAAACTTACTACAATCATATTACAATCACTCCTGGACCTTAGAGGACATCCAAATACAAACAATATAAACCCTAGGTAACTTGAAACATACACTTACGAATCATGGGAAGAAACAAGCATACATGTTCCAGTTAAGTAGCCATATCTAGCTACCACTGCTTTATTCTTCAAGTTGTTTTATTCATTTCTTATTTAAATCAACTAAATGCTGACAGTGAATCCCCCTCTTGTTTCGAACCTGAACTTGCATATCATCTATTGATTAGTGTTATGGGCATCCATGTCTCTAGTAACAGCCAATAAATAGTCCATGAAGTTAGTTGGATAGGGCACACTTGTGTTCAGCTTCTCAAACTCAAAGGTCCAAGTAGCCAACTGTCTGCCATCTCCATGTGGTTCAACATGAAACATGATCTTAAAGGACTTGTATAAGTCTCCTAGAAGATCTCCTTCAATTGTGTTGAACACCATTTTGTGATTTGTCTCGTCAATTTCTTCGATTTTCGTCTTTGTAGTTTGCTTTTTTCCATCTTTTCTCCATGTGAATGAAAGAAATTATATAAAGATTATTGTTTGTTATATAATAGTTTAATTTATTTGAAATAACTTGAAACTATGGTTGAACAACAAATGAGGGTTACGTACCGATGGTATAGTTCCAGCAGAAGACGGAGCCAACAACTCCTGGTTGACCATCAACGATATCGCAACCATGAACCTTATCAGGAGAAATGGAAGCGATATCATGGGGTCTGTATCTAAGAAGATCATGAAACATGTCTCCACATGAACTGATGTCTTGGTACATGATCAACTTCCCGATTCGACCCATAGAGATCTCTTAATCCTTTAAAGCTTAACTTTTAAAAGACTCAGAAAATTGGTTTCTTTGAAATGTGCAAATAAATAATAGGAAACTTTAACCTTTATATAGAAACAGCCGACTACCCCAACCTATTTTAAAAATACAATTTAGAGCTGAATCACAACCAATCATTCAGATGATTTACTCAATGCTATATCAATAGTAACACCAACTGTCCCGTCTTATGCCCATGCACAATCATATTGGTATCGAGAAAAAAACTAAATAAATACATTTAATAAAATAATGATGTGACGTAGGTGAATTAATAGAGATGAGTGGTTCTTATTCTCCGTTGTTCTTCGGCCCCTCCCCCTCCTTGACTTGATGCCCTCTAACGGTACTTTAAAACAAAACTTAAATCGACGCCAAAATCAGAACTACCTGCTGGTTTTTAGGGAGACCCATGATACAAAATATGGGTTTTAGAACCATTAAGAGTCAGACTTTTTTTTTTACTAAACAAGATTCACCTCTTAATGATTCATATGTGACATCTTAATGGAACTGTTAAGAGGTAAACAAACAACCCCATAGATTTTCTAACATTTTTAGAAGATGAATCATCTATTATGCTTTCATAATCAAGATTTTTCAGAAACTTGCTTTAGATCGAATCTAAAGGCAAGACATTTAATATCTTTTAAGTCGTAGTTGATCGTAAAATAAAATATCAAAAGTTTTAGCATTGAAAAGAATAAACTGGATGAAAAGGAATTATTAAGCAATAAAGAACGATAGATTTAATTATAGAATCAATTCATATGATTAAATTAATGTGGTCTAAAAAAACCCTAACTTATAAACCATAAAAAAACAACAAATAAGATTTAAACCTAGACAGGTAAGACATACTCTCAACCCAACAATTAATTTCTTTAACCAACTCAACTACAACACATTATCTATAGAGGGGGGTGGTTGAATTATTATGCAATCCTTTTACATTTGTATAACTAATACAATTTAATTTCAACTGTCCATTTAATTTGATTAATATGTGATTTCATAAAAGTTTTGATTGTTTTCCAATATAAAATATTGATCATAATTAATGAACTCTGGTTATATTCCATAAATATTCAAATCATAATAAATGAATTCTTATCATTTTTATAAATATCTCAATTAATTGAGTTGTATTAGTTATATACCCCAACAACTAATTTCTTTAACCAACTCAACTACAACACACACACACACACACACACACACACACACATATATATATATATATAAACATACTCTCTCTACCCAACAATTAATTTCTTTAACCAAATCAACTACAACACATTACATATATATATAAATAATCACATGTGATATTATTATTTCATCACATATGATACATATGTGATACTAAATCAGAGACGCAAACGACTTTTGGCGTGATCTTGGTTGCGGGCCAAGTCGTTCTTACACCACTAAACCCCCTCGCATATGTATTATCACATATACTAAGGGTGTTTTTGATGTGATATTATAATCCATCAAGACCATCAGATGTGATGCTAAATCATAGACGCAAATGACATTTGGCGCGACCTAAGTCGTATAATACGTCGTCCGCACACCACCAGGTTCCCTCATGTGTATTATCACATGTGATAAGGGTGTTGTAGCATTCTCGTAAAATAAAGGAGTTCTCGTTTGAACCTCCATATATATATATATATATATATATATATGAATGAATGTTTTGTTTTGTAATTTAATTTTAATATTTATAAGAAAAACATTAAAAATTATGGGAGCTAGGGCCTCGTCTGTCAGCACCACCTCATGAGACACCCTCAGATATAAGGCAAACATAAAGATCAAGGTTTAAACCAGATGGCTTTGAATTATGTCAAGATAGGAAACTTGAAGTTAAAGTTGCCTGTCATATACTTTAATTATCTTGAATAGATTAACCATTTCTTTATTTTCCGCTGCGGCAAAGATTTCTCTGTATCAGGTACGCATCGCAAGAGCATATGAAACACTACAAGTGACGGAGATACGCGATTTAAATAACAGAAAATCCAATAAGAGATCTCCTCCAAATCACTGGTATGGCTAATGACTAGCACTTCAAAAGACTAAAATCCCATATCATGCCTAAAAAAATATATGATTGCCACAAAAACACTAACATCCAAGATAACTTCATCATATAACCGTACATATAATTAAGAAACATAACATGACCATTAAGTTATCAATTATCGAAGAAAAAGAATCCAAAATACATCTTCAATCTTGCTACCGATGAAGGATTGAAGATGTATTTTGGATTACATCTTCAATCCAAAAAGAAAAAGAACCGACAATTTGAGAAAGTCGATGAAGGATTTCATCATCTTATATATGGTTTCATGCGATCTGTATATTTCTTCTACCAACTCTTACTTATTAATATGCTAATCTCCACTTTTTGTCCACCAATTGAGTTCCATTCTTTAAGATCATGTTGCTTCACAAGATACGTTCTCATTGTTGACTTCCATTGATCAATCTATTTAATTCAGATTTTTATATACATTCTCATCAGATGAATTCTTTCAAACAACTTGAAATTACCCACAAAATGAGTTGGATGATCAAATACTACCATATTTAACTATTTCATTAATATAATACTAAAAGTTGAAACTTGTTTCTACTAGGAATACAAACAAATTATGACGTACTTCATTTATTGTCCTTAGGATAATATTAGCTCATATTATCATCGTTGTTAAGTTATCGAACTAATATACCCCCATGATTTCCTGATTTAGAACCAAATATACAACAAATAATCCATCCACATGGACTGAATAAGTTGCGATTTCCATTAAATACATTAATTAAGCTGCTAATAAACATACCTTTAATTACTTATCCAATATAACAACAAAACTTACTTGTTCAGCTTCCCATCAAGATGTTGGATATCAGATTTCAACATGTTTGTTTTCAATTACTTCAATTCACCCCTACGATTCATTAATACCTCATTTAATTTATATATCACCACTTCATCCATCAAATCAAAAAGAAAAAAAATAGCGTCTCACGTTTCCCCTCCCCAGCCCCCCCTTCTCCCCCTCTTAACTAGATTTGGACATCCCTAATTGTAAGTAGGGACTCATGTTCCATTTTCGATAGCAAATGACTTGTACATATTTTAATGTATCAAATACAATAATGAAGCGCATTTCTTATAGATATATATTATATATAAATATTCATTCTTTTGCAATTAAATTTATTAAAAAATATACACAAAAATCTCTAAGATAAGGTATGGATCAAGTATATGCTATGAATGATGTCCACATGGTACTTACCTATGACTATGAGGACAGACATTACATGCACTGCGGTAGAGATGTACAAGTCCCAAGGCACACAAACATTTCACACATTATTGGTAGAGATGTGAATCCACTCTTTAAATCCATCAATTAACTCCTTAAGCTTGTGATATCTCACCACTTTTCATATTGTTTATTTATCAGTAAAATTAAAAAAAGTCGTTTATGTACATGTGTTATCTGTAATATATATATATATATATATATATATATCATTCATGTACGTACTAAACAAGCTTTATAAGATTGATGAGTACATAGACTATGTTCAAAAGTGGAAAAAATGTGTATCAACCCTTGAATTCTTTTGACCACCACTAATCTTTTATACGTACTAAACAAGCTTTGTAAGATTGAACTTTTTTGTACAGGAGACTACGTACTAAACATTAGCAACCAAGGTGAGTTTTTATGACTTTTGTGCTAACTAGGATACATGTAATATTATGACTTTTTGGCATTCATGCATTTATGTTAGTACGATTTTCGTGATACATCTTTGATATATACTGTTTATGAACATTTTTACATGATATGCATGAATCTTTTTGTTAAACGCAAGTGCATAATATAGTTGGGACACCATGCTATCTTATGATTGAGACACTCAGCACATATGGTGCATTTGGTACACTCGACAGAGACAGGACATGGATCATTGTTTCATGTTTGACATGAATTTTATGTGGAACAGACAGTAACAAAGTGGAACAAAATGGAACAGACTTGTTCCACCCCTACCCCATGGAACAGGGTGGAACATACTTATATTTTTACCAATATAATCTCAAAATAAAACTTAATTCTCTTTTAAAACATCAAATAGGTCTCTTATTTACATTTTATTTATTTTTTAAATTTTATTTATTGTATTTTATGTTCTTAAATTTTCATTTTACTGTCCTCAAAATATTATTTTTATACGGTTTGTATATTTTTATTAATTTATATAATTTATTATATATTAATAATAAAAAATAATGTACAAAAGAGATAAAAATAAAAATAGAAAACTACATAAACTTTTTATTTGGTGTCATTTTAATTATTTTGACGAAAACTTCAAATGACATATTTTGTTTTAAAAAATAGTTATTCTATTATAATTTAATAAATTACATGAATTAATTAAAATAAACAACTCATCAAGGGTAAATTTATCATTTTTTACTTGTTCTGTTTTGTCCAGTTCTATCTTACCAAAGGTTGAACAATTGTTCTATCCTATCATGTCATGTCCAGTCCAGTCTTGTCTTATCCTGTCTTGACACCAAACACACCCTTATGATCATGTTTTTCCTTGTAAATAATGATTTAATTTGATTAGTAAACGGGAACAAGGATTTTCTTTAAATCTTATCAAAATTAAAACCAACTTGTGAATTGATTCATATTTTAATTAGTTTGACTTGGAATAAGGTTTTATTCTTTGTAAATTTATAGAAACATACACTAATACATACATATTCATGGGAGGAGCAATTAAGCAATAAGCATAATTAAGTAGCCATATCTAGCTATCTCTAGTCTCGTTTATTCTTAAATTTGCTTATATTATATATCCATTCATCTTATTTAATCGGCAAAATGCGCGCGGAGCTTGAACTTGCAGATCATCTATTAACTTAATGTTATGGGCATCCATATCCCTAATAACACGTACCCAACATATAATTATATTTATAGTCCATGAAGGTAGTTGGATAAGGAACACTTATATTCAACTTCTCAAACTCAAAGGTCCAAATAGCCAGCTCTCCATTATCCTTTGGTTCAACATGAAATACGAGCTTGAAGGACTTGTACAAGTCTCCCAGAAGATCTCCTCCAATTGCGTTGAACACGATCTTGTGCTTTTTCTCGTCAATGTCTTCAATTATCACCTTTGTAGTTTTCTTTTTTCCAAGCAAAACGAAATAAATTACTTCTTGTTCATTATATAATTAACTACAATTTAGTTGATCTGAGATGACTCAAAACCTACGCAAAACTTATAGAAGAAATTATGGTTGAACAACGAATGAGGGTTGCGTACGTACCATGGGTATAGTTCCAGCAAAGAACGGAGCCAACAGCTCCTGCTTCACCATCGACGTCGCAACCATGAGCTTTATCAGGTGAAATGGAAGCGAGGTCGTGTGGTTTATGCCTAAGCATATCATGGAACAAGTCTCCACGTGAATTGATGTCTACGTACATGATCAACTTTCCGGTTACAGCCATATAGATCTCTTGATTCTTAACGGTTTACCTTTTTAACAAACTCGAAAACCACTTCTCTGTTGGAGAGAGCTCATTCAAAATGTGCAGATATACAATAGAAAGCTTTAGCCTTTATATAGAAACAATCCACTGTCTCAATCCCTCCAAAGTCCCCAATTTTTTTCTTATATATATGTTTATGAGATTAATTATGTTTTCCAAATGTTTTGATATTAATTTTATTGAATAATATCTTAAACATTTGATTTTTAGTTTATAGGCTTTGTTATTTATTTTTATCATTATATGTCAAAAATCTATAATTGAAAAATCTATAACATTAATCATTTTTTTTGGTTTGGAACAAACAAAAATATAATAGAATAAAGTGGAACAAACCTGTTCTACCCTTACCCCATGGAACATGGTGGAATAAGGTGGAATAGACTTATATTTTGTCAATATAATCTCAAAATCAAACTGAAATTCTTTTCTAAAACATCAAATAGGTCTCTTTTTATTCATTCTTTAAATTTTATTTATTGTATTTTATGTTTTTTAAGCTTTCATTTTGCTATCCTCAAAATATTATTTTTATACGACTTCTATATTTTTATTAATTTATGTAATTTATTATATATTAATAATAAAAAATAATGTACAAAAGAGATAAAAATAAAAATAGAAAACTACATAAACTTTTTATTTGGTGTCATTTATATATATATATATATATATATAT
>NC_037539.1:2738493-2745080 GCF_001531365.2 Cynara cardunculus var. scolymus
ACACAATATGAACAGTTTGTGAACAATAGTTCATTCATTATGAACACATTCAGGAGCAAGCCAATGTTGAGATATACACCTAGTGTACATACGAACACAATATGAACAGTTTGTGAACAATAGTTCCTTCATTATGAACACATTCAGGAGCATGCCAATGTTGAGATATGCAGCTAGTGTACATGTGAACACAATATGAACACTTGTGAACAATTCTTTAACAATTACATATGAATTCGAATTCCGATTGTAGTCGTAGACGATTTTAACCTTTTCATTCTCATTGTTGTCGATATGTTTTCCAATAGGTTTATCCATATTACTCGAACGATATCGAAATCTTTACAATCGGAAATTATTTAACAATTACAAAATCAATATCATTATGAATATAATAAATTGAAATTACAAAACATGAACACGTATAAAAAAAATCAATATTACATAATCATCAATTATTGAGATTTTTAGATCTACATAAATGACAAATTACTTAATTACCCTGTCATTAACATATGAGTTGTATGTGAACCTAAAGAAAAGATGGAATATGATTGGTTGAGCTTGGTTAACAAAGTTAACACAAAAATCTTGGTTAGTATTTGAATCAAACCCTATATATATATATATATATATATATATATATATATATATATATGGTATATTTCTTTTACAACCTTGTGCATTTGTACAACCTTTGTAACCCAATTAATTGGGATATTTATAGAAATGATTGTAGTTCATTTATTATGATTTGAATATTTATGGAATATGAATAGAGTTTATTAATTATGATTAATACTTTATATTAGGAAACAATTAATTGATTAAAAATTGAATGGYTGAGATGAGGGTTGTATAGGGTGTAGGAATGGCAAAGAGTGTAGAATAACATCCCTCTCTCTCTCTCTCTCTCTCTCTATATATATATATATATATATAATTATTAATTTAAATTAATTAAATCATCGTATAAACCAATATCATGTAGTTTAGAGATGGGAACAAGTCCAAGATCAGCAAATTGGTGCTTCAAACAACGGTTGGATGAAATATAATCGGCAAAATACTAATTTTCTAAGAGACTTAGAGACGATTAGATAGCACCATAAGACTTCCTTAGCGAATACTAGCGCCATCCTCAGACACTGAAGTCAGTCGAAGATATAGATTCGATACAAGCCCCATAGGGATCATAATTGTGATATCCTCCGTCCAGCCCTTAGACTCGTTACGTTTAACGACTGAACTTGTTGGTCCTAATTTGTCTTTAAACCCATTACCCTAACCAAGCCTTCTCTCCGACTTCTATTAGTACGGAATGACGATCGCACCCACGTTCAGCTATCTATTAATGCGTTCCCACCTGCATGCCTAACCGCTAAGGCCCATCCTAATACAGTCCTTCTAGATGTATGTATCTTTCTCATTCCCCGCTGTCCTTGCTTGGCTAGCGTGCTTCGAAAGCAGTCATGTAAGATTAAAGGACTGCTACCATAACTGCTAACAAAGGGAAGAAGGAAAGTGGATCAAGACAAGTCGATAGACAAAGCAGACAACMCTAGCCTCTATGGCAAGCCACTTGTGGTAAAGGTTTTCTAGCCCCGAAGGTCTTCAGACCAGAGTTATCGGCGCCTATGAAACTGTAACCCCAATCTTATGTAACTTATATTAAAATAATTTTATAAATAGGACAAAATAATTTTTCTTCAAAAAAGAAAATATATTAAATTTTCTTCAAAAAGGAAAAATATTAATTTTGGTGTAATATGATCTTTCGTCAAAGTTTTAAAGTTACAAAATACTTTAATTTTGAGATATACATATTTCATTTTATTATATAATGATACTTTAATTTTAAAAGTTAGATTTATATTAATTTTCATGTATTTAACCTTTTTTAACAATATAATTTCAAGTAAAATTATACATTGATTGTTTGTGTTGTTTGCTTATACTCTAATTGTCAAGTTTCAAAATTACAATCAGATCCCAAATTGCTTGATTTGTTGATACTATTTATCCATGTCTGACTAATTAACCATCAAATTATACAAAAAAATATTTAAAACTATATGATGTGGTGAAGTTTCAACCGCAATATAATTATTATTAACCACAAACCGTGAGCACCACAAAGTGTGATTTGATAAAACGCAAACTGTACCACCAAAAGTTCAAAGCACACCGTGTGGTACAGTGTAGTCGGCATAGAAGTCACCCCTAGTTTTAGTGGCACATATTATAAATAGTTTTCAACGAGTTGTGATATTTTTATAAAATAATACTTATTTTTGCATTCAGATTATTTAGAAACCAAAATATACAAAGATCAATGATGGAAACAAGCTGCTGTAAATTTTGTCAAGATAGAAAACTTCAATTCAAAATTAGTTGCCATACATATACTGATACAAAGTATTAATACGATTAGCACTTAAATAAAGTAATCCTATATCACCCTTAATAAATATATGATCACAAAAAAAAAACACGACATCTAAGAACACTGTTCATAAACACTCCATCATATCCTTTCCAGAAGGAAAAGAAAACACTCCATTTGATATTTTATCGAAAATATACAGCAGTAGGGGCGGCGGGGCAGGGGATGGTGAGGGTGCTAGGTAGTGTTGGTATTGATTAAAATTGATGCAAATGTTATATTTTTCTTTTTAAAATTAATTCTAGAATCTGTTACCTTTGCCTAGAAATGCAATTCAATTCCTTTATTTATGCAAAAAATTACAGAATCTTTCAATCATGGAATTCGACAAAATCCAATCAATTCAATTCGCGAACCAACCAACCAACATAAGGAATTTGGTTAGAGGAATATGTCACTTCAATTCCATCAATTTTTTTCAAATTCAACAAACCAAATGAGCCCTAACTGTTATTGAAATTAGTTGTGACTTTAAAAAAAGACATGTTAGCTCGTTGAACAAATTTAAGTGTGCATATATTCACAGGGTAGTTATCAAATCAAGATTCTTTTTAATATGGAAAAAACATAATCCAAATTTGAGCAAATCAAAGAGGTGAAAACTTTTGCTAGTTGATCATTAAATAAACTTGAATAATTTACTAGTAACTGACGAGTGCAAGATCGAAATTCATAATATCTGAGTTATCATGAATAAGTTTAAACTATTTAAAACTATTGATCTATTAGTTCAAGATCTAATTTTGAATGATATGATTTGCAATTTGGTTTCTAACATTCATAATTATGTGAATATAAAATGCTATGTTGTTAATTCTTTGAGATGATGTACGATGAAAATACATATAGTAAAGATAATATCATCGGGATAACAAATGTAGATGTAAATTCATACATCGAATGTCAGCAAATGGGCTCAGACTTGCAACACCTCCTAGTTGGTACTAAACTTGAGACTGTTAAAGTCGACGAGCATAACCACCTAACAGAATAGAGCTATATCATTTGGAATAAGAATGCATCACATAAGATATGGTTTTTTTTAATTAACCTGGATATCCAACCCGCTATACGAGCTGACTACTCGCAGGACGACCACCTGCTTTGCAGATAACCCGGAGTCACAGCATTTTAACCTCCGTGGCCACAAGGAGATTTTTATTCATTCTTGGATTTGAACCTGAGACCTCCACGTACTTTTGACCTTTGGAGCCAAACTTAAACCAATCAGGCACCACCTTTGTGGTTTAAGATATGGTTTTTTGATTAAGAGACGTGGAAACCGGTGAAATTGATGGACCATAATGGTCTAAATAAGTCAATGTGGTTGGATCTATCAATTTTTTAGTTTTCATGTGGATGTATTGCGATAATGTAGATATATAAGATTAAGGTTGTAAGTATGGAGTATTTAGTAAAACCAAACCAAAAGATGTTCCATGCTCATTTTGTTAGTGTAGATTATTGTGAAAAGTACCAAAATTTGAAGACCGTGTAACAATTGATTGTTCCCTTTCTTATCACTGTCGTTTGCTATGATGCATAAAGATTGAAGACCTTTTAATATCATGTACAAAGAAATGAAATAAAAGAACCATACTACCATCATTGATGGCCACCATAACCATAAAGAGAACTCAATTGAATGTAAACAAGGCTCATGGGTGTTTAAAGATTCACAAACTTCATACAATCACTTAGAAGACTTGATTCAAGATACAAATAATGAAATTAAAACAATGAAAAATAGTGGGTATTGGAACATACATTTATTAAAGATTCATAGGAGGAAGCAAGAGTACATGTTCCCTAGTAGCCATATGTAACTACAATTGGCTTATTCTTGAAGTTGATTTATTCGTTTATCTTATTTAATGGGGTTATAGACACTGAAGTTGTAGATGTTTCTAGTTACTAGTGTTATGGGCATCAATTTCCCTCAGAAGTTCCATTACATAGTCCATGAAAGCAGTTGGATAGGGAACATTCATATTTAGTTTCTCAAACTCAAAGGTCCAAGTAGCCAATTGCCGGCCGTCTCCATGTGGTTCAACATGAAATATGCACTTGAAGGACTTGTACAAGTCTTTCACAAGATCTCCTTCGATTACTTTGAACACTATCTTGTGGTTTGTCTCGTCAATTTCTTCAACAATCTCCTTTAGAGTGTTCTTTTTTCCATCTTTTTGAGTTCCATGCATTGAAAGAAAGAACTTCTTGTTCATAACATGAATCATACACTTATGGAGAACTGAAGAAGCTATATAAATTAAAGAAATTAAGAAGGGTTATGTTACATACCATGGGTATAGCTCCAGCAGACGATGGAGCCAACATCACCTCGTTTACCATGAAGGACATCACACCCATGAATCTTATCAGGAGAAATGGAAGCAATGTCGTTTGGTTTGTGCCTATAGAGATCATGGAATATGTCTCCACGTGAGCTAATCTCTTGGGACATGATCAACTTTCCAATTAGACCCATATTTTCTGATCCTTCAAAGGTTTTTAATAAAGTAAGAAACTGAGTATACAAATACATAAGTAACTTCGTCTTTATATAGAAACAACCCATTGCATTGTGCCCCCTCCCATGTCCTAAAGAGCTATCTTTTGTTTTTTTTATGTTATGTTATTTTATATTATGTTAACTTGTGTACGTTATGTCTTCGGGTCGTCGGAACTTCTGGATCTTCCATTTTGTCTTCCATTTTTAATATATGTTTACACGAATTAATTATGGTTTAGATGTTGACATAAATATTAGTTTATTTGACGATACTTCAATGTTTTGGTTTTTAGTTATAGATTTTTATTTAATATATATGTGAAATTAAAAATTATATAAAAAAGGTTAACAAACCAAATTTCAAGTAATCATTGCTTGACATGTATTTTGAGATTTGATCTAGGAACAAATTGTCGTGTCAAATACTTCAAAAAGCTGATTTTCTTCGTCTCATTAATATAAATAACCGCTGGACATGTGAATTGGTTCCGACCCGTCGGAAAACCCGGTCCATGCATCACGGTAGGAGACAAGGATTCTCCGTTAAACAGGGTCTTAGGAACGGGGACGGGGATCCCCGTTTGACTCAAACCGGGGACAGGGAAGGGGATGGATATCGTACTCCCTGTCCCATCCCATACCCCTATATATATATATATATATATATATATCATTAAATAAATTATATTATATATCATTCATTTTTATTAAATCGGTAAATGGTAATTTCTATTTCAGTATATTTTGGATATTAGTAGATGTGGTTTTAGATATTACTCGATATGTTTTGGTACATATATATTTTTTATATTAAATTAATTTTTTTTTTGATTTTAGGTTTATTGGAAAAATGTGAGATTACATGTATGACGTCTCACATGTTTGATTTAACAAGACTTGTACAAACAGGAAAAATTTCCATTTCCCCGTTGAGAATCCCCGTTCCTGGTGAGAAAAGGGGATGGGGATGTGATCAGATCCTCGGCAGGGACGGGGATTGTGGTCTCCACCCCCTCACCGTGCTTAATAATCGCATCTCCATTGTTCTTTGTATTTACGGACCCCACAACATACATAATCATTAAGCCTATCAAACTTCATTATTAGTATCCGAGATACCCTGTGTAAAACTTTAAACGACAAAGTAATTATATATTTATTGTATTGTCTGTTCAATATATGGAAGGACGTGTCCTAAAAA
This sequence comes from Cynara cardunculus var. scolymus, assembly GCF_001531365.2. NCBI lineage: Eukaryota > Viridiplantae > Streptophyta > Magnoliopsida > Asterales > Asteraceae > Cynara > Cynara cardunculus. Next base: position 2,744,653 of record NC_037539.1, read on the forward strand.
CAATTAAGACACGGGGGAGAGAACATAAATCAATAACGTGAATCTATTGATATTGATATTGCACTAACTACAACCAGAAACCACAAGGTAATTGTATATTTAATTAGTTAAATATATGAAAAGTGCATCTTAAAAGCTATTAACTTATATAAAAAACCACACACTAATTTTCTTATGACCTATATAATTGGTTAATATAGTAAAATAATGAAAAAAATCTGAAAAAAAAACCAATGGACTTTCATATTTTGAACGATTAAGTCTCTAAACAATTTTTAAACAAAAAAAGTATTTAGATCTATAAAAATAAACAAATATACCAAAAGATTACTTACATTTACGAAAAAGTACTTACATTTAAAAAAAATTATTGATAAAATTTATTTTAAATAAAAATAAAATATATTCTCTCAGTGATTTTTTAAATT
>NC_037539.1:2745260-2753734 GCF_001531365.2 Cynara cardunculus var. scolymus
TCATCAATAACACTTTTTAAATTCTTTTTTTCATTTTTTTTTAATTTGAAAAATCACTGACAAATTTTTTTTATTTTTAATGAAAATATATTTTATCAATTTTTTTTTTCAAATGTAGGTATTTTTTTTATATATTTGATTCATTTTATATATGTAAATACTTTTTTGGTTCAAAAATTTTTAAAGACTTAATCGTTGAAAATATGAAAGTTAATTGAATTTTTTTTAGGTTTTTTCCCTTATTTTATTATATTAATCAGTTTTATAGGTAATAAGAATGTATCTAACATGTTTTAAAAAATCCAAAGATTTATTTAACAGGTTTTGAAATATCCAAATATTTATTTGTTCCAAAAAAATTGTCCAAATATTTAATCATTCTAGACAGTAAAGTCCATTGAATTTTTTTTAGATTTTTCTCTGTATACAATAAAATGAACACCGTTATTAAAGTTCTCAAAGCATAAACTTCATCGTCTTGTTTTTTTTAAAGTTCTTGAGATTATCAATGACTTCAGGGGATCATAAACGAAAACGAAGTAGGGCAAGAATAATAAAAGCCTTTTCCAACTCATTAGTTGGGTGAGTTTCAAGAAATATTCCAACCTTTTGCAAGAGAAATGAAGTAATTTGTACCTTACACAAAGAACACATTTTAAGAGAAGAAGATGAAAAAGAAAAGGAACATATTTTTTTTTTTGTAATCGAAACATTTGAATTTATTTAGATAAAATTGCATCAAAATGAGACCAACTTTCACTTATTTCCTTTTTTCGGAGAACCAACATTTATTACCTTAACCCTCAAGATTAGAATCCAAAAACATAAATTAAGGACCTAAAACCTAAAATCTTGTTCATCTTCCACCTTTTACCTAACCCAGTTTTGAAACTTCATACCAGGAGCTTCTCTTTCCCAACTACTGTTGTAAAGTCTTGTTCTTAGTCACATGGGTCACCTCTCTTTTCCCACTATTGCTCTACTTGCTTATTTTGATATAGGTGGAGCTCAAATGGGTTTTCGATTTGGTCACCGTGGATCACTATCGCTAATGAATTTTAGATTGGAAGTTTATTATTATTATTATTTGTTATTGATTTAGGGATTTAGGTCGTGAGATTTGTTTTGTTAGAAGAAGATGAAGATGTCACCTCCGGTAAAGTATACAAAGTTGCCTTTTGCGATTACCGTCGTTTGCAGTGGCTCATACATGAAATTAGAGACGACCATTTAAAATGCTGATCGTGAAGAAAGAAACGAAATAGAACCAACCATGCATGCCAGCATCTTTGATGGCAACCATATAGAAATGAAATACCATTGTATATAAACAAGGCTAAAACATGGACACTGTTTAAAGATTCACAAATTAACAATCATACAACCATACAGTCACTTAGAAGACATCACGATACAAACAAAGGAAACAACAGCACACCCTGGGTAATCGGAACATACATGCTCCCAAATGGCCATATAGCTGCCACTTGTTTATTCTTCAAGTTGTTTGATTCATTTATCTTATTTAATATGCTAAATGCACACGTAAACTGATCAACTTGCCTCCAGATATCTTTTTCTTTTAACCAGAGAACTTGCTGCTATGTGCATCCATGTCCGTAATAAGATGCAATAAATAGTTCATGAAAGATGTTGGATAGGGCACACTTGCATTCAGCTTCTCAAACTCAAGCGTCACAACGAACAACTGGCCATCACCCTTTGGTTCAACATGAAATATGATCTTGAAGGACTTGTGTAGATCTCCCAGAAGATCTCCTTCAATTGCAGTGAGCACTATCTTGTGGTTTGTCTCATCAATTTCTTCAATTACCTCCGTTGTTCTTTTCTTTTCTCCATCTTTTTAATTCCATGCAAAATTAAAGAAGGAAATTCGATCTTGTTCATTATATAATAGTTTAATAACTTGAATCCTACATGCACTTGGTAGCCATGGTTGGACAACAGACGATGAAAGAGTTAAAAGAAGCTATAGGGTTAGTTAAATCATTAGTTACCTTGGGTATAGTCCCAGCAGATGACAGAACCAACAGCTCCTCGTTCACCCTCAAGGAGATCACATCYATGAAGCTTATCAGGGGAAATGGAAGGGATGTCATGTGGTCTGTGCCTCACGAGATCATGCAATATGTCTCCACGTGAACTGATATCTAAGTACATGATCATCTTTCCGGTTAGAACCATCTCTATTGATCGTTCAACAAAATCTGGATACGACTTTTGATGGAAAGATATAGCTGATTCGATCCAATGTGCAAATACATACGAAACTTTGGCCTTTATATGGAAAATATTTGTACTGTTACCTGGATGGTTAATCCAGAATTTTTGATTAGAGTGTGGTAGATTGTCTTTTATATTGGAAAATATATCAAGTTCTCAAATGTCAAAGTAATGATTGCTTGACATGCATTTTCTAGGAACAACAATCTTATCCTTATGYAGTCAAATACTTCAAAGAGCTTGTTTTTCTTCCTCTCAATAATACCTCATCACCAAAAAAAGTATTCTTAATTCAATACACAGACATCATCCACAGTTAAAAGAAAAAAATAATAATACCTCATTAATACGAATAGACATCTTTAATTATTGAATACACCAAAACGTGTATCAATAGCGCCGGTGCATGGATCAAATTTGGCCGGCTAAATACTAATTTGTCAGTCTAGATTGGGAAAGTACAACCTCCATTAAAATTATAAATAATAACATGTGTTAGTTTGATACTTCTTTCATTTCAAAGTAAATATCGATATATATATATATTTTAATATGTTATTGGTTCAAAATAGATGTTCTAATTTTTATTTTATGTTTGTCTTAAAATAACTATACATTTTCAAGTAGATAACTAAATTTTCAAATATACCCTTAATTAATACACAAATGTTTAAGAGTCGGTAAATATATGCATTATTTTTGGGAAAAGTTATCATTTGATTAATTAAAAAGTATAGTAATTACTAATGTCTAAAACTATATACCATTTTATTCTACGCACTTAAGGGCCGTTTAGTAAACACTTGCTTTGGTAAACGTTATCGGTTCAATTACCCTATTGGTGAGCATCAAAGGTCAAGAATAATTTTATCCGGTAAAGAGAAAGACAAGGTTCCATAGACTAACCCGGTAAGTGATGCTGGTGACTCTTACCCGATAAGCCTTACCGAGTTGAAGACGTTTACCATCAATCCATTTTGATGAACAAAAATGTTGATAATAAAGTAAGTGAGGATGTTGTTATACATCATCGATAAGTGCTTATCTGGACGCCTTTAGTAAATGACTAAATGAGCTAGCCCTTATTTTAAGTTGGAGAGAGTATAACACAATTTTTTGGTTAAACTTTCAAAATTACAAATGGTTCTTTAGTTTTAAAATTTATGTATTATTACTTTAGTGTATTGTATAATGACATTTCAAATTTAAGTATTTAACATTTTTTTACCTATATTACATCGTAAATTGTATTTATATTTATGTTTGAGTTCTAATAAATTTAATTCATATATTCAAAGTGTTTAATAATATAATGTATAAATTATTATATAAAAAATGTAGATCGATTATTATAAAGTTAATAAGCTATCATTAAAAATCTATAAAGAAAAAGTTCAAAAAAGCCCAAAGAAACTTTTTTATTTTGAATAGTTTAGTCCTTAAACTATTTTTTATGAAAAAACTTTTAAACTTTTTTATTTTAAATGTTTAACTTCTAAACTATTTTTTTGAATAGAAAATTGAACTTCCACATTTTGAATGATTAAAACCCTAAATTATTAAAAAAATAAAAATAAAGCTTGAACTCGGACTCGAATCAAACTTGATAGTCATTTCTCAAGCTCGAACTCGACTTGAAAGCTTGCGAGTAGTTAAAAACTAAACTCGACGCGAATTCAAATGCAATTTTTAAACTTAAACTCGTTTGAAGCTCGAACTACAACTCGAATCAAGCTAGAACTTGGACTCGAATCAAGTTCGAACCAGGTTCACCCATTAAAATTTATGAAATTTTAGGTCTTCTCTTATAAATTTTAAGACTTAAATATGTTCTCTTAATTTTTATATAACTAAAGGGAACCGGTTCAAACTTCTTCATTAAAAAGATAAAGTTGGAAACTCCATTCAACTCCATGTCTTTTTGTAACATCCATTCACCCTTCCTTCATCATCTATCTTTTTATTATATTTTTTTCACTCTTTCTTTATCATATTTCTTTCAATGTGGAACAACTTTACTAATCTTTTTGTTTGATAGATCTAATTCCAATGTGCAAATACATAAAATGTTCATCTTTATATAGAAACATAATCAAATACATGACAAAAAAGTTGATTGTTTTGAAATAATGGCATGAGACAACAATTATGTAACAAGAATTAGATTAATAAAGTAATTACACATTTTCTTTTCTTCCTACGTGGCATAATTATACCCACATTTAAAGACTACTTTTAACAATTTATTTATGCATTTTCCATCCTCATATTTAGATATTTGTTGTTAAAATGCATCAAAAGTTTATTTGACTTCATCTCCTTCGATTCATTAATATTACACCATTAATACCATTAACCACACCCATCAATATCACCACATTTTAAAAGGTAACAAACTATCTAATGCTATAATTATTAGTAGAAAATTTAAAAGTATAATGTTTCAAAAAAAAATTTAATTTGAAAGTATATTGTTGTAATAAAATAATAAAAATACTATACGGTATCGTGATAATTTTTTTACGAAAATAAATTGTTATTTCATACAATTTGTCTTTATGATTAATATTTGATATTAATATTTATAAATTTATTTATTAAATAAAAACTTTATTTAATCAATATTAGATAAATATTAGAGGCATAATTGAAAAAGGTGAAAAGAACTCTTTGAATTTATTTAAACACTACTCTAAATAATGTTTCAAAAGGCTAATTTATAAGATATTTTTTTACCATCCAAACGATTTTTTTGCAAAAACTCAAAAATGATCTAGCCTATGGTTGTCAATATGGTAAAATTTAGTGAAAATTGATATAACCTTGCTCTTAAATATAGCTTCTCGAACAATTAGTGGTGATCGAGGATCAATTATATATTCCATCATCAGTAAACATAAAAATCCGTGTATATATTACAGGTATAACAAAACCTCTCAAGTAAAAAAAACACGAATAACAAGCTTTGTCCAACTCGGCGTTCAATATGTTCTCTTAGACTTTCAAAAATCATTTTTACAATAGAATACATGTAAATTATTTACATTTGGGTGAAATCGAATATTATATATATTCACGAAGTAAATAACCATCTAAAGCAATATAAAGAGATATATAAAGTTACAAGACAAGCCAATATATGCGTGAAACCGAAATCAAGAGAAAACCACGAGTGATGGTGACGAGAAAAATTCACTAATAGAAAATAAAGATGACAATAATGTGGGAGAAAAGTCACACATATGGTGTTTGTATTTGGAGATAATAGAGATAATGAGGGAGACAAGAGGGATAATAAAAGTTGAAGTACTACATCGGTTTGGATAATTTCTTCTTAATATATATTAAATCATCCATTATATGATCAATGGCACTTTTAAACAGTAATTTATTAGGATTCTACATATTTCACAGTAACATATGTTCAAAAGCTTATTCTATTTGGTGAACAAACATAAAAGGGACAAGAGGAACGTCTAAGTAACACCGAATGGATTTTGGAGGCACAAAATAACAAGATAATTTGAAATGCAGATCACGAAAATAGAAACGAAGTATACGGACCATGTCATCATATTTGCTAGCCAGTATTGAAAGACAAAATTAATTGTAAACAAGGCTCGTGGGTGTTTAAAGATTTACAAGCTTTCATACAATCATATTATAATCTCACTTAAAATGCCGACCATGAACAAAGAAGCAAAATAAGTGATGGTCACCATATTGAAAATACGCTGGATCATTAACAAGGCTCATGGGTGTTTAAACATTCACAATCATGATGGATATATGATTTTTTTCAAATAGTGACATCATTTGACACTCATTACTTTTCATATGTGAGGTCATGTGTTCAAGTCTTTTAATGTAATTTTTTTTTAAAACATAATAAATTTGAAATTAAAAGTTAAAACTAAAAAAATGACATTAACAGAACTCAAACTCGGGTCCGGGATGTAAAAAAAATCTTGCAAATCAACTTTACCAAGAGAAACTTGTGTTCTCATTGTAGTTTTATTATATATGGTGGCACGAGCAACTGTATACTCTACATCAGATCCGTCCATGTAATCACAACAATCTTCATACAATCATATTACAATCTCACTTGCCACTTACAAGACTTCAGAATCAAAATACGAACAAAATTAGACAACGGTACTAACCCATGATAATCAAAACATTCATGTCTACAGATTCCTGGGAGAAAGCAAACATACATGTTCCCATGTGGCCATGTAGCCATATATAGCTACCATCAGGTTTATTTTTCACTTTGCTTTATTCGTTTATCTTATTTAATCGACTAAATGCATACAATGAACTTCCTCTTGATCCATTTTTTATTAAGAACTTGCTATACCTCTATTGACTAGTGTTATGGGCATCCAAGTCCCTGGTAATTTTCAATACATAGTCCATGAAAGAAGTTGGATAAGGCATGTTTGTATTCATTTTCTCAAACTCAAGTGTCCAAATAGCCAATTGCCCATCACCCTTTGGTTCAACATGAAATATGATTTTGAAGGACTTGTATAACTCCTCCACAAGATCTCCTTCAGTTACTTTGTACACTACCTTGTGGTTTTTCTCATCAACTTCTTCAAGCATCGCCTTTGCGGTTAGCTTTTTTCCATCTTCATTCCATGCAAAAGAAATAATTCTTGTCCGTTAATAGTTTAATTTATTTGAGATAATCTGAACCCTACAGTACTTATGGAGAATAGAAGAAACTACGGTTGGACAGCAGATGAGGGGTACGTACGTACCTCGGGTATACTCGAAGAAGATGGAGGACCCAACAGCTCCTGCTTGACCATCAAACTCACAACCATGAAGGATATCTGGGGATATCAAAGCGAGGTCGTGTGGTCTGTGTCTAAACATCTCATGAAATATGTCTCCATGTGAAGTGATGTCTACGTACATGATCAACTTTCCGATTAGAGCCATATAGATATCTTTGTTTGTGAGTGCTAATTTAAATATGCAAATACATCGAAAACTTTGGTCTTTATATAGAAACAACCCATAGCCCATTGTCCCCTAGCCTCCTTGGTACCAATTTTACTTTCTACTACCAATAAAATTGATTTTACAAGACATCTAGAATATAGAAACTTTCTAAAAAATGCTTTACAGGACTTAAGTTTATAGGACAAAACAAAAAAAAAACGTTTCATCTAAAAGTGTTACAATAATAGGCGTTTTAATAAAAAATTTAAACGCTTTTAAAATAAGGAGTCATATTAACTATTTTATATGACACCATATGAAAAATTGACCTACAAACACAATTCTCTTATAAAAGATGTTTATAAGATACTTTATAAAATAGCTAAAATAACATTTTATTTTAAAAGCGTCCTAAAAAACTTGTTAAAACGTCTAAAAGTATCGTATAATCATATTGTAATGCTTTTAGATAAGACGTTTTATAGTTTGGTTCTATAAACCTAGGTTCTATAATATATTCTAACATTGATATGCTTAAACAATGTAGACGTGCTAGAAAACCAATTTTATTGTGATAACTTTTTCAATTTAAGTATATACTATTATATTAACTAACCGTTTATGTCTCTCGTAGTCAATGTTTTTTTGATATACTTTTTACGAATAAAAAACTTTAAAATTAAATATATCTAGGAAAAATAACATTTTATCAAATATAATTAATATTATAACTTTAAAGTGAAGAAGCTATTGTTAAATGAGTGTAATTTTTTATGGTTCTTGAATTTTTCTATTCATTTTGAATGTAATGATTGATTGATATGTAATTCCATTACATTTTACTGTATGATGATATTTAATAGGGCCCTGTTTAATATTTCAAATATTTATATTTGTTATCTATATTATATTATTAGAAGCGTACTCGCGCAATGTAGCGAGATACATCGTGATTTTAATATTTTATTCTTTATCTCAGTTGATGTTATAATATGGTTTTATGTGATTTTGAGAAAGCGATGATGTTTTTATTTTTGAATAAAATATATGTTTGAAGATATCATAAAAATTTGATAAAAATAAATCGATATTAGTATCAAATTAACTATTTGAAATTCCTCATTTTTTTGTGTAATTTTTTAATTCAATTTTTTATTATTTAATTTATATACAATAACGAAGTAATTTATATTTGGTTTAATAATATAATTTTTTTTATAAAGATAATAATTATTTATTTTGTTGGAACTCGATAATTATTCTAATTATATTTT
>NC_037539.1:2756242-2758411 GCF_001531365.2 Cynara cardunculus var. scolymus
GAACTCAATGATTATCCTAATTATATTTTAGATTTTTTATATTTAAAATGAGATGTTTATCCTGTATTTGATTGTGTTTATCTGCAGTTAGTTAACATATTATATTATTTAATTTTTTAACTATCTTGCTTTATTAATTAACATATTATACCATTAGAAATTTATTCGAATTATGTTATAAAATATTTGTATTTGACTATTCTTCAAGATGTTTTTTTTTGTTATCTTATATATTTATAAACTAGTTTTTATCAAACATAATTTATTTATCAGTTAGTTGCCAAACATAGTTTATACGTAGCTCTAGATCGTTCATTTTTACCGCACATAGGAGCATATTGTTGCAAGAGAAGAGATGATGAAAAACAAAGTATTTTGTATTAAAAAATAAAAATCAACCAAGCACAGCACCATTGACGATGGCTACTATAACGAAAAAATAATTTTACACGTACAAGGCTAGGTAGCTCATGGGTGCTGCCAGATACACAAACTTCATACAATCATACCATCACATAGAAGACTTCAAGATCAAAACAATGAAACAACGGTACGCTCCAGGTAATCAGAACATACATGATCCCTAGTAGCCATATATATAGCCACTAGTTTATAATTCTTCAGTTTGCTTTATCGCTTATCTTATTTACTCTGCTTGGCTATAAATAAAGATGGATCACACGGAGAAGATCATTCATCTATGTACTGCCAGCTTTGTTATGGGCATCAATGGCCCTGGTAACATCCAACAGATGATCCATGAAAGTAGTTGGATAGGGAACACTTGCATTCAACTTCTCAAACTCAAGGGTCCAAATAGCCAACTGACCATCACCCTTTGGTTCAACATGAAATATGTTCTTGAAGGACTTGTACAAGTCTCCCAGAAGATCTCCGTCGATTACACTGAGCACTATCTTGTGGTTTGTTTAGTCAATTTCTTCAATTATCTGTTTTGCACGTTTCTTTTCTCCATCTTTTTTTAAGTTCATGCAAAATTAAAAAGTGAAATTCGATTAGCTTGTTCAGTATGTATTAGTCTAATAACTTATTTGATATATATATATATATATATATATGTATACACATATATATAATTTGATCATTCTACTTGCACTTATGGAGAATGGAAAATTAAGAAGCTAGCTATATATATATATGGTTGAAGAGCTAATGATGAAAGACTTAAAAAGTAGCCAGGGTAACGTAGTTACCTTGGGTATAGTCGATGCAGATGATGGAGCCAACAGCTCCTGGTTCACCCTCAAGGATTTCACAACCATGAAACATATCTGGGACAATGGAAGCGATGTCGTTTGTTCTGTGCCTAAAAAGATCATGAAACATGTCTCCACGTGAACTGATATCCAAGTACATGATCAACTTTCCAGTTAGAACCATCTCTCTCTTGATCGTTCAACAAACTCGAAAAAACTTATTTGTTTGAGAGATAGAGTTGATTCGATTGACGATGCAAATACATACGAAACTTTGGCCTTTATATAGAAAAAATACCTACAGTTTACTTCAATCGATAATATTTCACATGGATCTTAATTTGTTTTTCTTGCAGAATTTAAGAAGAATCTTTTCATGGTATACCTATCTTCCGTTTATTAAATCACTACAACAAAATTTGGTTTATAAAACTCCAACGATTTTTAAGTTTTAATAAATTTAACAAATATAACGTTGTGGTACAGAAATTTCGAGTTTTAATACAAATAAACTATTACTTATATATAGGTAAAAAGTTAATAAAACTTTTATAGTTAATAAGTTTATTTAAAAAACATTATCTTATATATTTGACAAAATATCAGATTCTCAAATCTCAAGTAATTATTGCTTGACATGCATTTTCTACAAACATGGATCCATCTTGTGGTGTCAAATACTTCAAAAAGCTTGTTTTTCTTCGTCTCAATAATAATACCTCATTAATACGAAAACATCTTTATTTAATACGCCAAAACTTAAAGAAATTTCAAAGTTATATATAAAATGGTTCTTTAATTTCGATATTTCTGTATTATTACTTTATCGTTTTGTGTAAAAACATTTTTATGTGTATAACTTTTTCCCACTATTACTTTTTACCTATATAAGTTGTATTAAAACACAAAATTAGGTTTACAAAATATATTTATATCAATTTTTAAGTTTTAA
>NC_037539.1:2758488-2762053 GCF_001531365.2 Cynara cardunculus var. scolymus
ACACGTGGATATAATTGTAAATTTAATAAATATAAACGTATTATTGAAACTCTATATTTATAGAAAATAAAATGAACATATTTAGACTATTGATTATGCTTTATTGTAAAGGGTAATTAATGTAACAACTAACAAGCTAGAGAATAATAAAAATTAGGCTTTAGATTGATTGGGTTGAAGATATTTAAATAATCCAATCTAATTTGTGGTTTGAAAAATATTAACTTAACCCAACCCATTCCATCCCAAAAACCGTGCAGGTTAGGTTGAGTTGGTCGGGTTGAAACTTTGGTATATCATTTTAGATTTAGCTAATGTTTATGTTTAAACGAAATAAAATCAAAATGAGAACAAACAAAAAATACTAACAAATTGAAAAAAAAGTTAAATGTTCATGCAAATAAGAAGGTAAAACTACGATATAAACTTTAATACAATTTTGAATATAGCTAATTACAGCATGGTCTAATGTTTAATGTATATATTAATCAAGGACTTTAACAATTATATTAAATTCATAACATAAAAAAACAGCAGGTTCAACAAGTGGGGTTGGATTCAAAATACCTTTTCCCAATTTCAACCTAAAAAATGTGGTTTGACATAATTTTGTATTAACTATGTATCGATTACCTCATGTTAAGTTTTTTCTTTGGGTTTTCTCGGATTGAGTTGAAGAAAAAAAATGAGATCACTTCTTATATGGACTCGCTGAGGTTTTTGCTCACGTGCATTGCGTCGTGTGTTATCCTCTCAAAGTTGACGTCCATGATCAATCCTTTCGATTCAAGTTGTTATACACATTCTTATGTAGATCAATATTTTCAAACAAAATGAAACATGGCCTCAAATTGAGTTAAGTTGGATGTTCGGATATTACCATATTTTACTGTTTCATTGGTCTAATACTGAAACCAAAACTTGTTTTTGTTAGAAAATATAGCGGGATTAAATCACTATTTTTAGGACAATATTAATTAGCTTTATAATCGTTGTTAAGGCTAATTTACCCCATCATTTTTTTGTTTTTGAATAGAAAACACAATAATATTTAATCCATCTTCCTTCGACATATTTTCAATGGTTTAAAATTACATAAGGTCCTTCTCACATAGTTATACTTGAAATAAGGACATGAAAACAACAATTATATAATTATATTTGATTCGATCATCCTAGAGTAACGATAAAACAAAAGAATAAGCAACGGGCTTAACAAACAAAGATTGCACCATTAGATGTTTTGAGCCATTCTTTAGATCTATCTCTGAACTTCTTATTCTTGCAAGAATAAGAAGTCATAATTAAGTATGGTGTTTGTGTTTGGAGATAGTAGAGATAATGAGGGAGATAAAAAAGACAAAAACCATTCATGTTCCATATCGGCAAAACTTGGAACCGGCCTCCATTCTATCCTAATGGCTCGTTTACAATAATTTAATTGGGTTGCACATAATTTTACAATAACATATATTCAAGAGATGAATGATGTGATCTGTTTAGTTGAAAGAAAGAAATCAGCCAAGTGCAAGTCTCAAGGTATGGCTAGCAACATCTCCCAAAGAGTTTCTGCTCATTTAAACTATTACACTACCTCAAAATGTCACTTAGGCAACAAATAAAAAATGTTGCCTAAGAGGGGTTTATATGTTGCGTAAGGCTTAGGTAACAAACCCATGTTGCCTAAGCAGTGTTGCCTTCTCAATGTTGCATAAGAACCAAGACAACATATGCAAACAGAATATGTTGCCTAAGTGAGCTTCTTAGGCAACACACAAAAGGTTATGTTGCCTAAGTAAAAAACATATGTTGCGTCTAGTATCATCTTAAACAACATACTCTATCTTCATATGTTGCCTTAGATATCAGCTTAGACAACATACTCTATCTGACTATGTTGCCTAAGATATCAACTTAGACAACATACTCTATTTATATATGTTGTCTTTAAACTGTAATTAACATAATATAATATTTCTTTTAGGCAACATTTATATTGTTTAATTGTTGCCTAAGATTTTTGTGTACCATGATGCAATTTTTTTTTTCATGCACACTTTCTACAAATGAATCTCAAACAAGCAAACAAACAACCAAATGTTTTATACAAACAACTTTTATAACCGAACAAAATTAATAAGTTCAATCATTGAAAGATATTTTTTTCCTAAATAAGTATAAAAGTAGGTAACAAGTTCAATAACACAAAATAAAAAACTTAACCTAAAGCGTGAGAGGTCGTGGTTGTTGTGTTAGAGTTTGAATCACTAGCATCCAGCATAGTCATCAACGATTGTATCATCTTTCTTTGCTCGACAGCTTCCTTTTTTGCCTCATGTTGTCCCTCTTTTAACAAGCGAATCTTCTCGTCACGTTCGGCAAGTTGGCTCATTAATAGGTATACTCGTCTTTGATGACGCCGAATCTTCTCCCAATACGTTTCACTAAAGCCCAATATGTTTCACAAAAGCCCAATACGTTCCATTATAACCCAATACGGTTGATGAAAGCTCAATACGATTCATTAAAGACCAATATGATCTATTAAATATCAATACGATCCATTAAAGCCCAATACATTACACTAAAGCCCAATCGATCCATTAAAGCACAAAACGTTCCACTAAAGCCCAATACGTATCACCAAAGTCCAATACGATCTATTAAGGCCCAATATGGTTCATGAAAGCTCAATACGGTTCATTAAAGACCAATACGATCCATTAAAGTCCAATACGTTTCACCAAAGCCCTATACATTCCATTAAAGCCCAATACGTTCCATTAAAGTCCAATATGTTCCATTCAAAACCAATACGATTAATTAATTAAAGCCCAATATGATCCAGTAAAGCCCAATAAAACCGTTAAAGCGCAACTAACATTCGTTAAAATCCAATACGTTCCACACAAAATGTTACGTTGCCTAAGTAAATGTAATGGATTTATCGTACAATGTCAGTTGTCTACCTTAAAACTTATGTCAATCTTAAAACTTTCAACTACCGGGAGTTATTATGTTTTTAAGCTTAGGCAACATAGAAACAATAGTATATGTTGCCTTAGTAAATTATGATAAATCTTTTGTACAATGCCAGTTGTGACCTTGGAATTATCAATTTGTTTACCTTAAGCAACATAGAAACAAGAATATATGTTGCCTAAGTAAATTGGGTTGAATTTTTAATTCTTACCTTAGGCAACATATATATATGAATATATGTTGCCTAAGTAACTTTGTTGGATTTATATTTTTTACCTTAGGCAACATAGTATAAGAATATATGTTGACTAAGTAAATTTTGACGGATTTCAAAAAAAAATATGAGTGTCCAACATTGAACTAAGGCAACATAGGCTAACACTACCAAGAAACCCCCTTTTTCCGGTGGCCAAATCCGCCGGAAATCCGCCGGAAAAAGGTATTTCCAGCGGATTTCCGACGGATTTGGCCGCCGGAAAAAGGGGCGCCGGTGTTTTTTTTTCCGACGGTGTTTCCGGCGGATTTTACACTTTTCCGGCGGATTAGGGCCGCCGGAAAATCTCCGCCCGTTTTTTAAAAGAAT
>NC_037539.1:2762153-2770305 GCF_001531365.2 Cynara cardunculus var. scolymus
CACGCAGGCAACATAGAATTATTTATATGTTGCGTAAGGTCACACTTAGGCAACATAGAACCATATGTTGCATTAGGGGAAACTTAGGCAACATATAATAGCCTTTGTTGTCTTAGCGTATCTTAAGCAACATAGGCAATTTACATTTGTTGTCTAAGACAACATTTGGTGTAGTGCTAAGCGATGAACGCGAGGAAGACAGAATCACAAACACGAGCAACAACATCAAACTGATTTTGGAGGCACAAATTAATAAGAAAATTTAAAATACCTGATCATGAGGACTTCAAAGAAATGTTAGATCACGAACAAAAAAATGAAATGAACGAATCATACCACCATATTTGATGATCACAATTAATTGATATCAAGGCTAATGGGTGTTTAAAAATTCACAACGGTACTCATACGATCATATTACAATCTCACTTGGCACTTACAAGACTTCAAAGTCAAAATACAAACAAATAAAAAAAACAACGGTACAAACCCATGATAATTGAAACATACACTCATACAGATTCGTGGGAGTTGAGGAAGCAAACATACATGTTCCCATGTAGCCATATATAACTACCACTGGTTTATTTTTCAATCTGCTTTATTCATTATCTTATTTAATCGGCTAAATGCAGATCTTGAACTTCCTCTTGATCCATTCTTTAATGAGAACTTGCAAATCCTCTATTGACTACTGTGATGGGCATCTAAGTCCCTGGTAATATTCAATACATATTCCATGAAAGAAGTTGGTGTTAAGTTGATAATCAGAGGAATGATAAGGAATTGATAATCTTTTTGTATTTCTCTCTTTTTCTATTGAGGACCAATGTACAGGAAATAAATTGCCTACACAAGGTTGCTAAACAAGGAAATAGAATAAAGGGCATAGAAAAAGATTGACTGTCAATTAGCCACGCCTAGAAATCAGCCTCCTTGATTGTAACGAATCAATGGACTATTTCGGGAAATGATTGAAACTGATTCCAAAGAATATTTCAACATTCCCCCTTAAGTTGAGTAGTGGGGTTTCCAATATTCAACTTGCCAAGACAGTACATAAATTTTTTCCCATTGACCGCCTTTGTTAATATATCTGCGAGCTGGTCTTCTGATCGGACAAATGGAAGCTCAATGATCCCGTTTTCTAGTTTCTCTTTTATGAAGTGCCGGTCCACCTCAACATGTTTTGTGCGATCATGTTGAACTGGATTTTCTGAAATTTGAATGGCCGCTTCATTATCGCACATGATTTTGCTGGTTTGAGTTGAGTGGTATCCAATTTCACTCAAGAGCTATCGTATCCACAATGCCTCTGCTAGGCCTCGTGCTATTCCTCGAAATTCTGCTTCAGCACTTGAGAGGGCTACCACTTTCTGTTTCTTGCTTCTCCAGGTGACAAGGTTTCCACCAACGAGAGTAAAGTAACCGGATGTTGATCTTCTATTTCCTTTGTCTCCTGCCCAGTCTGCATCAGTATACACTTGGGTTTCTAAGTGTCCATTTGCCTTGAACAGAACTCCATGACCGGGTGTTCCTTTGAGGTATCTGATGATTCTCAATACGGCTTCCATGTGGGAGATTTGAGGTTGATGCATGAATTGGCTCACAACTCCTACTGCATAAGCAATGTTTGGACGGGTATGTGACAGGTAGATGAGCTTCCCTACTATCCGCTGATACTTTCCCTTATCAGCCAACTCCGCCTCTTCCTCCATATAGAGTTTTTGATTCACCATCATAGGAATGTCCACAGGTTTGCAATCAATCATTCCTGTTTCTGCCAGTAAGTCAAGAACATATTTCTTTTGGCAAATAAAAATTCCCTGTTTGGACCTCAGGACTTCAATTCCAAGGAAGTATTTAAGCCTCCCCAGATCTTTCATTTCGAATTCTTTGAACAGACTTGTTCTCAACCTTGTCATCTCTTCCTCATCATTACCTGTGATTATCATATCATCAACATAAATAATTAGGCAGGTTACGAGTTTTCCCTTTCGTTTAAGGAATAGAGTATGGTCCGAATTGCTCTGTTTAAAACCATATTTTTTCATGGCTAAAGTGAACCTGCCAAACCAGGCTCGAGGAGACTGCTTCAGTCCATATAAAGATTTCTTCAAACGACACACTTTTCTTGGATTAGAGCTTTCCACGAATCCAGGAGGGGGGTCCATATAGACTTCCTCCTTAAGTTCTCCATGCAGGAAGGCATTTGTCACGTCAAATTGATGGAGAGGCCATCCTTTATTTGCAGCTATAGAGAAGAGAACTCTGATTGTGTCAATCTTGGCTACAGGAGAAAACGTCTCGGAATAATCGATCCCGTACGTTTGAGTGTATCCTTTTGCAACCAGTCGGGCTTTGTATCTTTCGATAGTTCCGTCTGGCTTGTGTTTTATAGTAAAGACCCAACGACACCCCACTATTTTTTTCCATGGGGAAGAATACATCTTTCCCATGTGTCGTTTTTTCTCAATGCATCCATCTCTGTTTTCATTGCCTCTCTCCAATCTTTGGACTCTAAAGCTTGTTTGACGGAAGTTGGAATTTCTTCGGAGTATAGAGAGGTGGTAAAGATCTGGGCTTCTGGTGATAAGTTCCCTTTAGCTATATTTGTCATCGGATATCTGGATCTTCGAGCTTCTTTTTCACGAGTATATCTTTTTGGGGATACACCCCTGTTAGTTCTTGGAGGGAGTTCATATCTAACCGGTTCTTCTCCAATTTGATTATCTTGATCAACCTGTAATGACTGCTGTTCTGTCTCATTATTAGATGATTCAGGAGATCCATTACTCTCATATGTTTCACAATTAATGTTTGGATCAGAGAGAGTGGGCGAAACAGTAGTAGGTGAAACAGCTGGGAAATCGGTAGGAGAATCAACAAAATCGGTAGGAGAATCAACACGCTCTTGAGTTTGAGGATTACTTACCTTGGACATTAGGATGGAGAGATCATCGTTAGTGGTACTGTTTCCTGGATCTGTAGATTGTGGTAGTGGCGTGTGAATAATTTCTTCTGATGATGGCATCCATTTCAACCAACTCAATGCGTCGTTGTACTCCTTTTCCCTCTGACCAGTGTGTTGGGTGTTGTAGAAGTATTCAGTTTCAAGGAAGTCACAGTTCCTTGTTGTGAATATGTGACGTTTGCTCGGGCTATAGCACCGGTACCCGTGTTGGTTAATTCCATATCCAACGAACACACATTTTTCAGCACATGGATCAATTTTGGAACGTTCCCTTTTTGGTATATGAACAAAAACCGAACATCCAAAGACACGAGGTTCGAGGGTAAGTTGGGATGGAAGTTTATGGAATTTGGACAGGACTTGGAGGGGGGTTTTCAAATCAAGGGCTCTTGTTGGGAGACGATTCACAAGGTAGGTTGCGGTAACAAGAGCTTCGGGCCAAAAGGATTTTGGGACATGGGATTCAATCATGAGGGCACGAGTTATTTCTAAAAGAAAACAATTTTTCCTTTCGGAGACCCCGTTTTGTTCGGGTGTATGAGCACAAGAGGTTTGATGAATTATTCCCCCTTTTTGACAGAACTCTTTCATGGAGGTATTTACAAATTCCCCTCCATTGTCAGATCTAAGGATTTGTATGTCACTTTTAAATTGGGTTTTAACCATGGCACAGAACCTTGTGAATTTTGTAAATACTTCAGACTTATTTTTCAAAAGGTAAGTCCAAGTCATGCGTGTACAATCGTCAATAAATAGCAGAAAATATCAGAAATTTTGTCCCCCTCCCCCAACTTTTGCTGTACCCCAGACATCCGAATTAATTAATGAAAAAGGAAAATCAACCTTAGTATCATTCGATTTGAAAGTATGTCTATGACTCTTGGCCAAAACACATGTCTCACAATTTAAGACTTTATTTGTAGGAAATAACTTGGGAAATAAACGACATAAGTAACCAGTGGATGGGTGCCCCAATCTTCGATGCCATAACCAAGCCTCCCTATCCGTAGATCCATGAGCTAGCATCACAGTTCCTTGTTGAGTCACTACTTCATCCACATAGTACAACCCTTGGCGTTCAGTACCACGCCCAATGATCTTCCCGGTCCGGATGTCTTGTAAGATACAAAATGTAGGGTGCATTAGAACTATACAGTTTAGTTCTTTCGTAACATGACTGATCGATAACAGTTTATGAGATAAGGAGGGAACATAGAGGCAGTTTGATAATTTCATATCTTGCGACACTTGAATCGTCCCTCCTCCTTCTACTTGAAGAATCTCTCCATTTGCGGTATGAATACGAGATTTCCTAGGTTTTGACATTGCACATATGTCGGAAATCTCATTTGTCATTGTATCAGTTGCGCCGCAATCAAATATCCAAGAGTCACTTTCTTTACCACTAGTTGCCATGTTAGCTTCCCCACTGGTGAAGGGTGTTTCTAATTCCTCACTAGGGAAATGTTCTATTATTTCTTCATCTTGAGATAACAGTTCAAGTATTTCATTGTTAAAATACCGTGGATTTAGATCTGGAATACCAAAAAATGAAGTGGAGTTTTGAGAAGAAGGATTTGAGAAATGCTTCTCAAACCCTATACCTGTTACGATTTCCTCCTCCTCTTCATCTCCTTTCACGGCTGTCATGAAGCAGGTTCCTCTATTCTTGTTTCCGGTATCTTTCTGATGGGTAATGATGAGCACAACCGGGTTTTTAGATCACAAACACTGCTTTGATACCATGTTAAGTTGATAATCAAAGGAATGATAAGGAATTGATAATCTTTTTGTATTTCTCTCTTTTTCTATTGAGGACCAATGTACAGGAAATAAATAGCCTACACAAGGTTGCTAAACAAGGAAATAGAATAAAGGGCATAGAAAAAGATTGACTGTCAATTAGCCAAGCCTAGAAATCAGCCTCCTTGATTGTAACGAATCAATGGACTATTTCGGGAAATGATTGAAACTGATTCCAAATAATATTTCAACAGTTGGATAAGGAATACTCGCATTCATTTTCTCAAACTCAAGTGTCCAAATAGCCAATTGCCCATCATCCTTTGGTTCAACATGAAATATGATTTTGAAGGACTTGTATAATTCCTCCACAAGATCTCCTTCAATTACATTGTACACTACCTTGTGATTTTTCTCGTCAACTTCTTCAAGCACCGACTTTCCGGATAGCTTTTTTCCATCTTTATTCCATGCAAAAGAAATAATTCTTGTTCATTAATAGTTTAATTTATTTGAGATAACTTGAATCCTACAGTACTTACGGAGATTAAAAGAAAATTATGGTCGAACGTCAGATGAGGGTTAACGTACCTCGGGTATAGTTGAAGAAGAGGATGGACCCAACAGCTCCTGGTTGACCATCAATCTCACAACCCTGAACGTTATCTGGGGAAATCGTAGCCAGGTCGTGTACATCTCATGGAATACGTCTCCATGTGAATTGATGCCTACGTACATAATCAGCTTTCCGATTAGAACCATAAAGATCTCTTGATCCTTCAAAGATAATATATATATTAACAGATCTACTTGAAAACCACTTCTTTGTTTGTGAGCTAATTTAAATATGCAAATCCATCGAAAGCTTTAGCCTTTATATAGAAACCACCAACAGCCCACTGACCCCCTCCCTAGTCCCAATTATTTTATTTCTACTTCTTTTAGTTTTATTTTATACTAACCAACAGTTATGTATCTCTTCGTCCTGGTGTTTTGATCCGTCACTATATCTTCTAACTAATATAAAATATTTACAAGATTATAACTTGATCACAAGAATAGAATATAATTTCACCAATAAAGTCTTTGAAAATTAATATCTAAAAAAAATATTTTGTTAAATGTAAGAAATATTTTAACAATATAATCAAGGACAAATCTTCACAAATAGAATTTTTTTTGGTATGAAAGATACATATGTTGAACTTTAAAAGGTGCTTAAAGATATTAGGAAATACAAGGGATATCATCCTAAAACTCGAAAAAGTTCCTCAAAATTGATCAAAAAACCGAAAAAGGTACCTTGAAATCAACAAAAAACTTTGAAATCTCTCGAAATCAACCAAGAAACTAGAAAAAAAAAATCTCTCGAACAGTAGAATTCGGTTAAAAACATATCAGAAGACTTTGCATTTGATCCACTTTAAAAGTGTTTCTGTTGGACTAAAATATGGATTTGCCGCTGAATATAATTAATATTATAAATCTTTACGATGAAAAATTCTCGTAAACAAGTGTAATTTTCTTTATAGATTCTGAAATTTTGCTATTCATTTTGTAAGTAGTTTCTTTTTACATGGAGTCCTGATCAGTTAAATGATCATTTCTCTCGTTCAAATTGGTCTCCTAAGCATTTCTTTTCTGAGTTGACCTAAATATCACTACTTCTGCAATATACTGCAGACCTAGCTAAAGACCAAAAATTCAACACAAAAATGCAATTGTGACGACCAGATTTACAATTGTGACGACAAAGTCCGCAATTGCGACAGTAAAGTGGTTGAACTTAACATTTTTTTTGTCTTTTAGCTAGGTCTTCAATATTATGGACCTGGGTATTGCAGATATAATGACATTTAGATCAACACGGGAGATAAATGGTTCGGAGACCAAGATCCCCTATAAAATACAAAATATCAAGAGTATTTATAAATAACGGTACGTAATAAATAATATTAATGAAAGTTATAACCGAAAAAATGACAAAAAGCTTCTAAAATGCTAACTAGTGTTCCAATAAACTAGCTAATATTAATTCTAAAATGTACTCAAAAAATAAAATAACTTATAAACTAGCTTATATTTCCCAAACGATGCATATATTACAAGTTAATTTATATTATTTTTTAATTATTAACAAACCCACAATCAAAATTTTATCGATGATCCAACCCAAAATTAAATGAAAATAAATACAAAACCCATCCAAGATAAACAAAATTATTACTTCTTGGTAATATCTGTGTTACATCTTTGATGAGACCTAGGTTAAGGCTCCAATCTAAAATCAGATCTGTGTAAAAACCGAAATTGATACGTGGCTTTGCAGAAACTAGATCTGTGCAAAATCTAGAAATTGAAACCAATCTGGGTTATTTTTCTCAATTGGAGGAAGCCACTAAACTGGTGGTTATTTTGATGGAATTTGTGGAATGATCTAGGTTGTCTTCCTCAACATCACATCTTCCTCTCAACTGTTGTTGGAATCTCCGCTCTCATCGCCGTCTTCCTCGACATTGTTGCTCTAAGGGTGGGAGGGGGCAAAGTTCATCGTCACATGGAAGGGTTTTGGAGGGGGTCTTTATCTAAGATATCTCAAGGAGAGAAAAACATCAACGAAGCTCTTGACGGGTGTTTGATCGAAGCATGGCTGCTGGTGAGATTGAGGGAGACAGAAATAGAGAATCTTTTTTTAGGGTTGATGAGAGATGGAAAGATATAAATATGAGTTGCCAATTTTTTTTTTACTAAATTACCCTCTATGATTATTTAAAATATAACAATAATTATCTTAAATGATTGGTTCATATTTGATCTTACAGTTATTACAAACTACACAATTCTCGTTTGATTAGGAGCATATATATATGAGTTTAATCGAATGAGAACCCTAGAATCTTTTAGATCCATGAGATCTAATGTGAACCATTCATTTATTATATCACTACAACAAAATTTGGTTTATATATAAAATGCCAACTATTTTTTAGTTTTAATAAATCTAACAAATAAACGATGTAGTAATATGTGGTACAGAAATTTCGAGTTTTAATACAAATAAATTATGACTTATATAGGTTAATAAAACTTTTATAGGTATTAATATGTTTAGAGATTAATTATGGTTAATAAGTTTCTTTAAAAACATTATCTTATATATATATATATATATATATATATATTTGACAAAACTAGAAGCGTACTCGCGTAATGCAGCGAGATACATCGTGTTTTTAATATTTCATTTTATTCTTTATCTCAATCGATGTTATAATATAGTTTTATGTGATTTTGAGAAGCGATGATGTTTTTATTTTTGAATAAAATATATGTTTGACGATATCATAAAAATTTGACAAAAATATATCGATATTAGTATCAAATTAACTATTTGAAATTCCTCATTTTTTTGTGTAATTTTTAATCCAATTTTTT
>NC_037539.1:2774215-2776707 GCF_001531365.2 Cynara cardunculus var. scolymus
ATGTATTTGATTGTGTTTATCTGCAGTTAGTTACACGAATTCAGTTATGGGATGAAATCGGATAGAGATAAAATTGTTTAGGGATGAACGGGTTTAAGAGTTTTAAGAGTTTAAGAGTTTTTAAGAGTTTAAGAGTTTTTAAGAGTTTAAGAGTTTTAGCCAAATGCTTTATAATATAGTATAGATATAAATATCAGATTCTCAAATCTCAAGTAATTATTGCTTGACATGAATTTTCTACAAACATCGATCAATCTTGTGTTGTCAAATACTTCAAAAAGCTTGTTTTTCTTCATCTCAATAATACCTCATTAATACGAAAACATCTTTATTTAATACGCCAAAACTTAAAGAAATTTCAAAGTTATATATATAAGACGGTTCTTTAATTTCGATATTTCTGTACCATTACTTTATCGTTTATTTGTGTAAAAACATTTTTATGTGTGTAACTTTTTTCCTATATAAGGTATAAAAACTATTACTTTTTACCTATATAATTAAGTTATATTAAAACTCAAAATTAGGTTTACAAAATATATATTCGTTAGTAGAGGACTATATTCGTTATAAAAATAAAACCATAAAGACTTTCCTCATTAAAAATTACTTTCAGGGATCTTACTCGTCAATCCAATCCCCCCTCTCTCTCTATATATGTGTGTGTGTGTATATATATATATATATATATATATATAAATAGACTTGAGATCATGTGAGACAACCTGTTTTCATGAGACCACCTTTTTACACTTGAACTTTCACAATAAAACACGTTGATAGTTGCCTTAATTTGCGATTACCGTCGTTATAGAGCAATCAATTGCAAACCACCCTCATTTGTGAAAACTCTACAAGCCAATCTTAATCATCCATTTCTTGATCATTGGTCAAGATTAAATAGTGTTATATTAGGAAATTAAAAAAAAAATTTAACTTAAAAAAGGGCAAAATCGGCAAATCATTCATATGAATCTGTTTCACTGTATGAAACTGTATTTCATCACTGTATCTAACTATTTCACTGTATGAAAAACATTATTTCATCACTTTATGAATCTGGTTCACTGTATAAGTCTGTATTTCTTAACTAGATGAACATGTATTTCTTCATTGTATGAATCTCTTTCACAATATTTATTCACATGTGTGAAACTGGTTCACTGTATGAATCTGTTTCACATTATGAAACTGTATTAATCTGTCATTTTCATTGTATGCAACTATTTCACTGTTTCACCGTTTTATATTTAAAAACAATTGATTTACACCTTCCATATAAACTCTATATTTACATTTTCATATTTAAAAATAATTAAATCATTTTTAATATTATATTTAAAAACAATTGATTTACATCTTTCATATAAACGGTTTCTATATTTACGTTTCCATATTTAAAAATAATTAAATCATTTTCAATGTTTTTTTTTTAACCGCAAAAGAGCAATTTATTAATAACGGAGAAAAAGACTAGCGAGGAGCTAGTTAATAACAGAGTACACAGCCTCAACCGGATTACATAGCCACCTCTCCCAACTAAGAGACTTGTTACTTTTAGCTCTACATCTAATCCAATCATACACAGTGAATTGAATCATTACAAACCTCCTTATCAGATTTGCTCTTTCCGTTGAACGTCATGCGGTTCCTTTGATACCAAGTGATCCAAAAAAAAGCTGTCATAATCACTTTACTAACCTCTCTTCTGTTCGTATCCCCCATCCTTGAAATCGCCGACCACATGTTACGAGTCGAGGAAACATTTGCCGGCCACCAATTCACCCACAAGGCCAAATGCGCGTTAATAGTCTTTGCCGTGGAGCACGTCACAAAGACGTGGTCCAAATTCTCCGCCGTTGCCAAGCACGTCTGACACTCGTCCGAGTTGAGAACCACTTCACGCTTCAAGAGGTTGTCCTTTGTAGCTAACCGATTGTTAAGCGTACTCCATAAGTGAATATTTGTTTTACTGGGAACCCACTTAAGCCCCTCCGTTTCCATATCGTCCGTAGGAAGCAAGACACAATCAATTAATCGCCTGAGAGATCTAAATGAGAAGGTGTTATTCGATTCCAGCAACCATGACCACCCATTCTGATCCGGCACTTCGATTAGCAGACTATTGATGTTGACACCGATCTCAAGAAGGTCCTTTTCAATACATTAATATTATTCCAAACAGCTCTTCTGCCTCTACCCGCCAGTCTTTGAGTTGAGTTGCAATAACGCACCACCGAGTTCCATTTCGCATGTGGCTCCGTGCGCTCTCTCCACCACCATTTGGCAAGCATTGCGAGATTTAACCATTATCTATACTATATTATAAAGCATTTGGCTAAAACTCTTAAAAACTCTTAAAACTCTTAAACCAGATTTCATCCCTATCCGATTTCATTCCATATCTGAATTCGTATAACTAACTGCAGATAAACACAATTAAATACATGATAAACATCTAATTTTAAATATAAAAAATTTAAAATATAATT
>NC_037539.1:2781177-2783945 GCF_001531365.2 Cynara cardunculus var. scolymus
TTTATTTTTCAAATTAATTCTGTTATTTGTTATTTGTACACTCTGTTATTGGACGTCAATGATTTTATTTTTCAATTAATTTTTGTGAAAATGTGTGGTTTCTTTTGTTCTATATTTCTCAGCTTTTGAATCCTCTTTTCTGTCAGGGTATGACTTGTGGAGGATGTGCTGCAAGTGTCAAAAGAATTTTGCCAAGTAAGTACTTCTACATGCCTTGCATGTTTATAATTTGGTGTATGTGTGCTTTAGCAACCTAGATAAGTGTTCTTTCAGACTTAAAATGAAAGGGGTTGTTTTATTCATGCCTACACTAACRTGCATCAAGGCTCAAGTTATTCTTTGTCTATTGGTGATGTGTGTTCGATACCTACTGCACTTGCAATAGGCATAACSAAGAACCATATCGCAACTTCCTAATGAATAAATTTTAATGAAAGTTGTTGTCCGACCTTTTCATCCWAAACTTAYTAAATCCCAGCATATATGTCCCATCGACTAAGACACTGGACTCCAAGAACCATATTGCAACTTCCTAATGAAATCAACATCATATCAGTCTTCAACATTTTTCTTGGCATTACCTGTACAAAGTTCTTGCATACAAACAAACAATCGAAGTGATTACCATTTGTCATTGTTGTCGCTTGTAGTAGAATAGCCTCTAAATATGAACCCAACTTCTTAGTCAACACCAAATCCAAGAAGTTATGGGTACTTTCAAAATCTATCAGTATCTTTTGAGGTTACCCTTTGACAATTCATTTAACACATTGTATGGAAGTGTTGATTTCCTAAAAGAGCATTTACTGAAATACAAGGGTCTGGATCTTCTTGTTCCATTTCCATTCTGATGCAATCATATTCTTCTTCCTCACTCAGAATTTCATTTATAAACAATTGTTGCTCTTTAAATCGACACTTGTGTTGTCTGTCATATGGTTGATCACAGTAATAAGATAGACCCTTTGTTATTTCCTCGACTCTCACATCTATTGGAATGTATTTGAAGTTCTTAGTGGTCTTTGGATTAGACTTTGCTAAGGTAAGTGGCATTGGCTTCATTGGAGGGAGGGATGGCAATAGAGGTGGCTTATTATAATTAGTAGCAACCATGAATACTGCTTGTAAAGGTTTTGGTGAAAATACAATGGGCTTATTCTATTTTGGATCTGCATTAATAAACCTTAGAGATCCTTCCTGCAACCTTGCAATTTTTTTAGTCCGTGCTACTGAAGTGGGTTTAAAAGCCTTTACAAATGGCTTAACAGTCGACTTTAAACACACTCCACCTTTTCAGTCATGTGATTTTAACCGGAAAGACTATTTCCTATTGGTTTTCATGTTTGCCCTTGAAAGTTTTATATCATTTGCAAAGTTTATGGTATATTTGAATTTTTTTTTGGTAATAATGTTCATTTTGTATCTGCTAGATCTTGTAAAATCTAGCTTTATTCTCGGTTAAGCTAATACAAATATTTGGTTCATATTTTTTGGTATTGTTTCAGGACTCTTAGGAAATTGTATAATGTGGATCCAAATGACTACATGTTCTGGGATGAGGATCTTCGGGAGCTCTCTTCTCCCGGAAAAATGGCAATTTTTTCTACATGTGAATGATGATAGGTATATAACAAAGACAATGAAGAAGGCATAAGTGATTAGTCTTCAAAAAAGTATGATGATAGGGTTGAAGTAAGTCTGATTTTGAGTTCGGTTTTGAAAGATGTATGTGAGTGTAAATTTAGGTCTCATTCGAAAGAGTACTCAATATATTGGATAGACACATTCTTTCTGTAAAATAGGTTTTGTGTGTAAATTTGTAATTTTTCTATAAAATAGGTTATGTGTATAATTTTGGATGGACCCATTCTTTCTGTAAATTAGGTTATGTTACCCAAAAAATTTATTTAAAACATCTTTTTGTTCTAAAAAAGACTTTGTCATTATAGACTTTACATATGAAGATTTGTTCTATTTTTATAGGATGATTGCAAAAGCTACCAACACCACCACCTATGTTTTGGATGGATGGTTATTTGAATCTAATATAGGTACAAATGTAGTAGACTTTATAACATCTTGAAAAGATTTGATATTTTGAAATTTAAAACATTTTATATTCCGCTGCATTGCGCGGGTACACAACTAGTATATTATAAAACATTTGACAAAAACTCTTAAAACAATTTTTTATGCACAAAGTATTATTTATTGATGGATATTACTTAAAATTTAAGATTACAAGTAAATTATGCATAAGTACAACTTATTAAAGCTACATACTTGAATTCGTCTAACTAACTGCAGATAAACATAAACAAATATTGGATAAATATCTCATTTTAAATATAAAAAATCTAAAATATAGTTATGATAATCATTGATAACTAACAGAATTTAATTAAAGAAATTACACCAAAACACAAGAACTTTTAAAAATATTAATTTAATACTGATATCGATATTTTATTTCAAAATTTTATGATATTTTTAAATTTATATTTTATTCAAAAATAGAAATATTACCACTTTCTCAAAACCACATAAAACCAATGTTTACTTAAAATTCAAGATTACAAATAAATTATGTAAAAGTACAACTTATCAAAGCTCGATTTTTGAATTCGTATAACTAATTGCGGATAAATATAATCAAATACAAGATAAACATCTTATTTTTAAATATAAAAAATCTAAAATATAATTAGGATAATTATCGAGTTCTAACAAAATAATTAATTATTATCTTTATAAGAAAATTATATTAT